>NC_134314.1:125712812-126012812 GCF_964195595.1 Calonectris borealis | reverse complement strand
TAATTTTTCTATGTTAGACTTTCTGCTGCTACTCTCTCTCTCTTCTGTAAATTAACCTGGTAAATTTACACCACAGCCAATAAATACAGTCCCCTTTTTGAAAGAACGTGTGAAATCCGTACTACTATCCCCTACCTTCCGTGGCAAGGCAGAGAAACAAATAATGTAAAGGTCCTGTCACTCTCTGACCTCCAAATGATGTTTAGAAATGGTTAGAAGATCAGAATCAACTGACCTCAAAGAGCAGCTTGCTGCAGATCTATTCAATAGAAGGGAGCGAGGCCATTCAGTGAGTTACAGGTCAAAAGATCAATTCTCTAGTCAATATGTTTCTGAACATGGACCCAGCACAATGACTGACAGAATAGGAGTGATGTACTGAGAGAAGTACACAGCCCATGAATCTTGGAGAGGCCTGAAAGAAAACTTGAAGTGATCAGACCTATAAATTACAGAACAAGTGAAGCACTGTCTCAGTATTGCGGCGGGTTAAAGATAATACGGTGCATAGTAGTAACTGTTTGTATGATAAAGCAGAATAAGCATTATTGATATGGACTCTAAAAGAGAAATTCAAAACCATTAAACTCATTTAAATTGTGATACTATTAAAAGGGACAAACAGTTACCAGACAAGAGCTTAAAATCAGAGTTTTTAATAAATGAAACAGGGTTTGGAACAATGCCTCTTCGAAACAGTTACCTTGTAGTATTTTCATTTTTTTCCCCCATGGAATATATGGGCAGACATGCTGCAGTGTTGCAACAAGAAGTTGCCTATTTGGATTTTTAAGCTGTAAATTTGAATTCCATTTGCACCTCAGTTCCGATTTTGATTTTAAGCGTTTCTTAGACAAGATAATTACAGAATAAAACTCTCAGACTTGATTATCATAGATAGCCCTAACCGAAAAGGAAAAAAGAAGAATACAGAAATGTTTCAAAATGTTAACTTTGAAGACCAGCTTTCAGTGGACCAGCATAGAAGGTACAGAGCTCAGGCATTGATCGTGTGGGAAAAACATGCATGAAAACAATTCCAACTGTAAGCCGTTTTTCATTGTGAGATGAATCATTGTGATTCTTGCTCTTTAGTCCAGTATGACAGATTTGCTAAAGAGCAGATGAATTGAGAAAAATGAAAATCTTTTCTGTTCTCCTTCATGTGTTTTTGGGAAGGATACAGCATGCAGAGATACCATGCAGAAACAGTTGAGATTTAACTCATGGATGCTGGCTATGCCCCTGATCTGAGATGTAGCTTCGCAATCAGATGGCCTTAATTTTCTTTGATCAGTCCTGCTGCTACATTTGGATAGAACTGTTTACACTGCTTTAATTTCTTTTTGTAGCAATGGCCCAAATATCTTGGAGTTCAATTGATTCCAGCATCGGGACATGCCACTGACTAGTCACAGAAGATTTCTTCCCCTCTCTCTTTTGTTTAACCTGCTTTCCTCCTTCCTTGGCTTCTGTTTTGTGAAAGATGCTGTTTCTGTCCCAGGCACTGTACTTCAGACTTCCTGTCCCAAGATGGACTTCAGTCTACCTGTAGCCTTTTTGTAGTGTAGTGTCCAACTGAAGTTGACAGCACTATGGCCGTTAGCAACCAATCTGCCTCTTATTAGTAGGTATCTACTTAATTATTTACAGCGCATTACATAAGCTTAGTAATGGAACCACTGGAAAGAAAATGTACAAAGAAAATCACTGTATTGTTATCCTTTCAGCGATAAATCTCCTGCTATGTGTACTTCAAGATGAAGGGAATACCATGAGAGCCAAAGTGCCAGGCTTATGACTTCCCAGATCAGTGCAGTTATAATGTATACAAATTGTAAGAATTTTATATGTTTAGCAGATATTTAGCACTTCAGATATAAAGCACTGTGAGGGAGTCATGCACATAAAGGACAAGAGGACTGCCGAATCTACGGCTGGTTGCTTGTGCACATAAATAATTAGTTGTGCCTGTGTGGCTGTTCGCTTGAATAAAATGGGCACGTTCATGTTTGCATGAAATTAAGTGCGAAGACTTTAGAAATCTGGCTCCTAATCTATAGCAAAATCTATTAATAACAGACCGTGCTAAGCACTGCTGAGTCTAGTGCAGACTGGGATGTGTAAAAAAGCGAAACTTGAACAAAACCAAAAGAGTTAAAATAAGTAAGTGTGTGGGAAGGAGTGTAAAATGTAATACAGCTAAACCCAGCTGTTCTAGGCTTATGTCACTGTTGCACCTTCATCATCCATGTTACCATTTCTTGTTTCAAGTGTCTTGTTTATCTTACTCTGCATATGTTTTGTTCTCTTTTTGTTCGTATTTGTTTTGTTGTTCCTAAAAAAAGCACGCAGATGAAAAATATTTATGGTATTGAAACACATACTAACACTGACTTAATTTTTCTCAATATTTTCTAATACTTACCTTCTTTTCCCCCTCCTTATACCCTTAAAAAACCTGCAACCATCTACAAATTCGTTAACTATCCCTACCCACCATGTTCTGAACAAATTTGGAAGGGCACGCTGTGTTACATTATCAAAAAGTGACAACTAGCTATAAAGAACTATATATCTTTTTAATGATGAAAGGGTTATAATGAGAATTGATGAAATGAAATTAATGGTAATTTAAAATAATGTAGTCATTCTGATAATGGTTGTGGCAAGGTTGTAACAGTGCATTGCTGGTTTTGTACAAGCTGAAGGGGATTGATTTTTCTTGGTGGCCAAGAGGCTTTGCCTTCAGAGGCTACCATTGGTTGCATATTTGTGGAAAAAATCTGATGTGAAAGTTGTGGAAGTGATAAACAGCTCAGCTAGAAGTAAGCCGAACAACGACACTCATGACCAACTTCTGGAACAAACTGTGGTGCAAACATAGATGTTGTTGCAATTGCATGTGAGTGGCTTTAAGAAGTGATTGCTTCTTGGTTTCCAGGTCTTGCCACCATCAGTCAAGGCAGGATAACCTAAAGCTACTTCTCCCTTTTAGAGGGGTTTTTAAGTATAAATTTAAAACTGCTTTGCTGATACTACTACTGAAGGTATTTTAAGCAAATCTCTTGCTTAAAAATGGAATAAGAGCACATAGTTACTGTGATTTATCTGTAGGATAACTGGTAACTTTTTTACATAGTTCCAGTTTGACTAGCAAATATTTGTGGCTACTTTCTAGATGCCCTGTTGTTAAGATAGTTTGAAAGACCACCAAGGCTGGGCTGCCATATGGGAGTGTCTATCACATAAGCTAGCGTTCCCAGCCCAGACAGAACCAGAGAGCTGGCAGAGATACTTTGCTTGCATTGTTTTTTCTAACAGTTAAAATTTCATTTTAATATGAGGTATAGCCTGAATTTTTAAAGGTTGAAATCTGCTCTGTATTTCATCTTACTGTATCTGGTCAACTGTACATGTCAGAAATCTGTAGTCAAGCAACATCCAAAAATGTACCACTCGGCCTGGGAAGAATACACCTTCTAGCCTACTCTTTCCTTCCCAGCCCACAAAGGATGCGGAAGACTCGCAAAACTTGATATTAGGGTAGTTTAAATTAGTTCTCTCACACTGACTGTGGGCTCAATTAGGACAGGTACTAGACCATCAGGAATATGCTGGAGAAGGGATGCAGGAGAAAATCAAATCGGTCAACCCAACAAAGTTTATGCCTTGTCCTAGATTTTCTAAATGTGCCTACGGTCTTTAATCTTGTATCACAGTTTGTATAGTCTGTCAGGTGAAAAACATCATCGGTAATCTTAAAGCCATCACCCTGCAGGAAGTGAGTGCTGCATCCCAGCTTACACGCTCCAAATAAGCACAGATCCTGCAGCAGAAACAGTAAAACCAAGAGACCAGCCATCCCAGGATTTGAAGCTGCCTGGAGCACAAACAGGAATCAGTAGTTCAACAGAATGTGCTACAAAATAATGCGTTAAGTTTTCTTGAAGGTTTTTTGTTTGTTTGTTTTTCCTCTACCAGGAGTTGCATAATTAAGTTACAAGTGAGTGCCAGAAGAGTTTATTTTAGACTTTAATAGGTTAAACTATATTTTAGCTAAAGAGGAAACAAAACTAAGGTTCGAACAAGAAAAACTTTTTCTTTATAATATAATATAATTTAGTAGAAATGATTTCTGTGTGCCTTCAGATGGTTTAGCTTTTGCCCCAGAGATCAGTTCCATTGGCAATATAATAGCAGTCTGTAGCATTTTTGGTTTTTTTTAACTGAAAGTGCTATACTTGGATATTTATAAAAAAGCAATTACCTAATGTGAGAACTGGTCAATGTAAGGGGCAAAGGCCAGGTGGGAGTGTGAAAATGACAGAGTGAGAAAATAACCTATGGGATATTGTGGGGTGGACAGATTGTGATTAAATTCCAGCTGCTTTCAACAAGTTACTGCTTGTCAGCTGCACTGGAGTAATTGACCATGTACATGTATTAAGTCCACCCCTGTTGGAGGGTAGAACATGTTAATCTGAACTTCATAGAGTGGACTTGTGCCCTTAATCTAAATTATGTGAATGGCAGAATTGACATGGGTGCAGTACTGTGTGCACTATGCAGAAATAGAGGCATAGGAGCCAGATGGCATGTTTGGGTTTGTCTTGACAGGCAGTAGCAGAACAGAAAGTAAAATTCAGCTCTCGTGAGCTGTTCTGTTTTCAGCTTCAAATACCATAAAAGTGACCAAGACTAAGTTTAAAGTCAGTCAATGCTTTTGCAGTTAAGTCCCAAGAATATGCAAGTGCATCTCCCAGATACGTTGTTCAGAACTGTGGGGCTTCCTCCCTCTGGTTATTTAGGTAGCTATAGTGAAGTGTCTTGGGGAAAAAAAAAATCACCTGTGCTAGGATGGAAAGGTAAATGTGGCAGAATGCATGAGCTTGCTGCAGTATAGGCAGTGGGAGCCCAAATTTTTTTCTGTTACACTGATTTAGCTCCATGGATTTGCTTCAGAGTAACTTAGAGTGAAATCTAGCTCTGTGCCCTTTTAAATTTTTTTTTAAATTCAGGAGTGTTTTACTGAGAGTGCTTTCTGGGTTGGGGGGGTCTAGTTTGTTTTGCTTTCTTTTATCTTACACTTTATGTTTAAATAGTTATTGCCAGTATGAAGTTACTGACAGTGACATTGAAAAAGATGAGACTACAGTTAGGCTAATGCCCAACAGCCCTGTGGTCACGGTCCCTGTTAGTGCTGGAGCCCTGTCTCCAGTCGAGCTGGGGGAAGCTGCTGCCTCTCGCTTCCTCTGGTTTTTAAGTTGCACCACTGTTATGAAATTGTACGGTCTCAGCTGATGGAAAATTTGAACAGGGGTGTGTATGTGCCTGTTTAAGTAAGGAGAGGAAGGGGTCCCATAAGCAACGTGAGGATACATAAAAGGCATATTGCAGTTTATGATGTCTAGATGCCCACCTGGAGAGGAGAGAGCTTAGGAACAAAATAAAAAGACTGAAATTCTGCTCGACTCTGAAATAAGATAAGAGTATAGCCGTGGAAGGATTTAAATGGGGAGGGCAGCTGTTATAGCCCCCAGTTGTACATATTTTATCCTGAGGCACCATTTGGTTTAATAAAATTTAGATCTAAGGCTGTCCTTAACCTATCAGTTTCTTAAGACTTAATTATAAAGGTTATACTTTCAAAGGACAAAAGCATTATTCATTTGTCTGTTCATGTCTTCCAGGTTTATCTTGCAGATTATGGACTTTCCTACAGATATTGTCCCAATGGGAACCACAAACAGTATCAGGAAAATCCTAGGAAGGGCCATAATGGGACAATAGAGTTTACCAGTGTAGATGCCCACAAGGGAGTAGGTATGTATCTTTTTTTTTTTTATTTCAGAGGAGTGATTACAGGATGAGTAATCAGGCCGTGTGAGCTGATGTATACAATAGAAGTAGTCTTGGGGATTGCTCAGGGTTGATCAGACCCTTGTGTGGTGACCTCTTCTTGTACCTGGGAATGCTTCTCCAGGGCTGGTGGGGGAAGGGGGGCAGCACGATTAAAACTGAAAGGCTGCTGCACGTGTGGTACTGGAATGCAGACCAAGACGCCGTAAGAAGAGCTTGCCATTAAACTTAATTGGTTCATGTTGGGAGTACTGGTTTGTGTTTGCTGTACTCTGTAGACGGGCAGAGGCAATATTTGCTAATGTTGCATTGTCAAGGAAAAATGTTTCGAGTCTGCACGGTCCTTTAGGGAGAGCTGTGTCTGAGTGTCACCATCTGTGTTATGACAGGATATTTCAAGATGACATTCCTTCTGCAAGGAGAAAAACCCTTTTTGAAGCCGTAAAGTGTTAACTTTTTGAAATCTTTTTCCAGTAGCCTTTCATATATCTTACTTATTTAAACTCACTTTGATGGTATTGGAAACACATTTGCAGGTAAATTACATACATAGTCCTTTTATTGGATATTGATTGTACTGCCTTGCATTCCAAGGCAGACTTAATTCAACAATTCCCTAATTAGTTAAAGTCATAACCTATGTCTTGTATTCATTTACCATTAATTAAACCTTAGCTGTTTATTACACTGCAGTCCAAATCCAATAGCAGACCCATAGAGCCATGGAAAAGGGAATGGGAGGTCAATATTGAAAATATATGGTGCAAAGTCCCACTGATGGCTGCATTGTTCACAATCAATATGGTCAATGCAACACAACTTTCTTAGTTGCTATGTCAGCAAGACAAAAAGTCAATTCTAATGTTATGCTAGTGAAAAAAATGGTGATTATTGAAAAACTTTGACTCCTGCTATGAAACAGTGTTTTTGTCAACTTTTCTTTCCCGTATCCCCCCCTCCCCACCCCCAAGATCTTCTGAAACAAAAGGAATGGTTTTCTGCTGCCAGCTTTGCTAGGATCATAGTGTCACAAGCGATAACTGTAGAAATTTGTGCTTGTTAATAGCTGCTGAACTGTTACCTTAAACTAATACTTTCTAACGAGTTTTAGTTGGCACAAACAACTGTATATTATTGCTTTTTCTATTAAAAGGACCATTGACCGTGTAATGTAGAGGGTCTTGATAATTTGCCGGCGCTGTTAAAACCTGCAGTCGTTTAACTCTGGTCATTAGGAAAAATGAAATAAGACTGTCAAGTATTTGCCGCTAAGACAATTGCACAATTTCACCTGCTAAAAAATATTTTGTGGTGAAGAGGGCATCTGTTTCAGACTCTTCTAGCCCTCCCAAGCATTCAGTGCATTTTCTGGAGATCTGGCTCTGGCTGTTTTTCCTGGTAGTGTGAGCGATGTGGCTGTGTACTAGTATTTGATGTGGATGCTGTCTGAAGAACAGGTGGAGGCTGGAGTATTTGGGATTTGGCAGTTGGATAGTTACAGCAGCTAGTTTGTCTAGTGGACAGGTGTCTGTTGATGGGTATGTGATTACAGAACAGATAATTCCTTTTATCTGAAAGAGTAGGGAAATTTTACAGACTTGGGTGGCAAAGCGTGTGCACATGCAAGTGTGAGGTAAGGTGTTATCTTTTGCAATCTGTGGGTTAGATTACCCCCTCAAGTAGCTAAAGCCGTGATGGAATTGGTGAAAAGCGGAGGACTCCAGAAAACAAAATATTCAGAAAGATAGCTTGAGGGAGCTTACCCCCATCTTACACTTGAAAATTTTTTGCTTGTTAATAGCTGCAAACAAAATCCACGGATTTTTCTGATGCTCCCGCCAGAAAAGCCGGCAGAACGTGATGTGATATCTGGTATGATGCAGAGAATCCAAACTATTCACATTGAATGCCTCAGCTCTGACCTTGTAACAGCCCGAATCCATTAAGGTCAAATTACCAGAGTTTCCCATTTGCAGCAGGTCTCTCAACATCCTAGGGAAAATATGCATCTGCAGCGACTTCTGTTGGAAATTTGCACAGGTCCAGATGGCAGAACACAGCGGCTGGTTTCCCTCATCTCATCTCTTGTTGTGGGGTTTAGAGTTGCGGAGCTGTTTCCACCAGTTGAGGCAAAGGGCTTCTTTGCTCAACAATCTCCTGTACTCCTGACTCGTGATTGAGTCTCAGCACAGTCTCACGTACTAAGTGAGGTGAGGTGCTCTTCTGGAAAGTGTTTAAAGACTGTTTCACTGTTGGCAAATGAAAGGTGCATAGACAGCCTTCATTCTGGTGTTACCCAATTTTTCAGGGTGGAATATTTATTTCAATGCTTTTGGAATATAGTTCCAATTTTTAAACGTTACTTTATATAAATGAGATCCTTTCCAGAGGGCATTTCCTGAGTGTATGTAGCAACATAAATATATCTCAAACCTCAAAACTCCTGAATAGTACCAATTGCTGTATTGAGCTAGACAAACGAGAACATTCTGACTTGCTCTGCTTTTATTCATAAAGTACCTACCTGAAGATATACAGCGATTTGAGGTACATGCTGAAACTTAAAACAAAATTATGAATTTGTTGCTTTCCGAAGTGCCTCTTGGCAATGCTTAAAGCTGATAACCTCCTTTCATAAAGCCAATCACATGCAACGATTTTCCACTAATTCAAATCAACACTGGTGTTTCCCTCATTGAATCGAGAGATTAACCCAGCTGCATGCCTATTTATTCCCCAAGCTCTCTGTAAAGTTCATCAGGTGTAGAGGTTATGCAGTCCACTGAGATCCAGAAAGTTTCCTACCAGCGGCCCCTGCGTGGTAACACTTCTGTGTGGTAGAATTAGTCCGTATTCTTCTGACAGGCTCTGGTAAGGGCTGAGTCGGACGAGCTGTTCCTGTGGCAGCTGGTGGCGAATCGCTGCCTTCAAACAAGTTACTTTCATAGATTCATACTTCAGTGTGTGCTGGTGTACACTGATGGTGCTGGTGGCTTTGACTTTGTGCTGGAACTGAAGAGGAATTCCCCCTGAGCTGGGAAAGGCTGGGAGTAGTGGCCCTGCCTCGAGTCTTGCCTCTTCATGCTGGTTTTGTCTTTAGTTTTGCATGGCTCGCCTGTGCTCTGCCCAGTGTGTGTGGGCCCCACAGACTGGCTCTTCTGTGCTGCAGTGCTGCTTGGGGCTTCCAGACTTGTATTCACCGCAACCTCAGTTCCATCTGCTATCTATATCTAGAGTTCACTTTGAACCAAGTCAGGGCCCAAGTTGGGCTTTGCCCCAGGATCTGACCCACACCGTCAGCACTTCTTGTATTTGGTGGCTCGATCTCATTGCAACCAGCATGTGGGGTTTTTAAATTTAAAACCTTTTTATTGTGATGCAAATTTCATATGGCACAACTGCATTGTTAGTTTTAGCGTAGTATTTAAGTGTATTCAGTGTATTCATTTTTAAAGACCATACTATATAAGCAGTATTACCTTTTTGTTTGTGGATTGATAATTAAAGAGAATTATATCTGCACCCAGTGTACGTTTAAAAAATTGTTACATAGTTAGTGTTAAAAAGTAATATTTGGATCAATGCCTCCTATGGATTTTTGTAGATTTTCTACTCACTGAGGCATGCAGTCAATACCTAATTTCTCTGGAGATATACTGCGCTTAACATATTGAGTTTTTTTTAAATACTCCAGTCCTGTGCATTGAGTGCGTAAGACCAGTTTTAATTTGCTATCATTGATGAGCATAAGAGTATGAACTGTCTATGTTGAATTCCCTCCAGCATATACTTGTGTTTGCCATAGCTTTCAAGATAACTCCCCTCTTCCTTTCAGCAACATTTCACAGTAACTACTGGTTTTGCCATCTCTCGCATTGGGTAGATGGCCTACTGAAATCCTTGCAGAACTTATATCTACATCTGGAATAGTAAAAGCTGCTTAAGACAGTAGTAGTGACTTTTGATAAGCTTAAGGGTAAGTAGAGTGTCTGATGACGTTTGCCTCAATTAGGCCCACTGCTTGTCACTTTTTTGTAGCTGGTGAATACATTTTTTCTGAGCTGGTTTCATCGAGCAAAAGTGTGTTTGTTTATTTTCATCTCCTGTGTTGGGGAAGGCAGTTGCAGCTATGTTTGACGCCATATTTTAGCCGGTTCTTTGTGCCCCTCACATTGGGTTATTGCAACATGCGCTTCTTGAGGTCCATCCGAATGCTCGTACACCGTGTTTGTACAGGGCAATGCAGGCGTCAGGCTGATTGTAGGGAAAGCTCTGCAGTTGTTCTTATTTTCCCCACTGGTCTGACAGAACTGTTGTTGTTTGATATTAAAAACATAGCTCAGTGCTTGTCCATTTTTCCTTTTCTTTTACATGCAGGGGTTGACTAGAACATATGCAGGGTTCATTTTGTGGGGAAGGATGTGCAAGAATATAAACACCTGTGCCTGGAAACATATTCCTTCTGAGCCCGCATGGCTTCCAGAGAACAGAGCACTAAATGGCTCTGGATCAAGGGGTTTATTTGGCATCTGTCCATGTATAGTTAGGAGTCAGAGGGAGCCTGCTGGATTTTTTTTGTCGGTCAAATGAATTATTGATTTGCTGCAGTTTGGTATGTGTTTCCCAAAGACTGTGTGCAGGACAAACTGTAAATCCTAAAAATAAAAGGGAAGCATAACCGGTCTGGTGAAAAATGGGTGGAACTTTGCAGTGTGAAATAAATAAAAAGATGTTTTTGTTTCTGAGTGTTGGATTAGAAATGTGTGCCCAGCAGAAGAGGGAGCAGGAGGTCATTGTAAGCAAAAGAAGAGTCGGGCTTTAGCAAGGGGAAGATTGAATAGGTTCCTATAACCACCTCTGTAAGCTTATTCTGTCCTGCCAAGAATGTCCAGAAGCAGCAAAAATAAAATGATGAGCATCACGACTTTCTAGCACAACTGATGAGTGTGGCTGGGAATTGGCTGCTTAATTTTGGCTCTCGTTCTCTACACCAGGAATTCAAAAAGTTAGTGAATCTCACAGCTGCTTGTCAGCCCCTTACTTTTGTGATTTTTTTTTTTTTTTTTTGCCACACAGATGTGAAAGAAGAGTAAAACTTCCTGTCCCCACTCTCCTGCCACATGTTCTCCTTACTGCAAGCTTGGAACCTTTTACTTCCGACCAGGTACCTGCACCTCTTGCCACCACCATTTTATCTCCTACTCAGATCTCGTGGTGAAGTTCCCTTCCATCTTCCAACCTTCCTGCTACATAAACTTCTCCCCACTAAATCAGGACCCCAGCCCTCTTCCTTTTAGCACATCCCATTCCACCAGTCCTGATGATTATTCACTGTCTGTCCATGTTTAGAGGAGAATCCTGCTGCTGACTGCACTCTTCTATTATGGATGCAGCAGAGCAAGGGCGAAAACAGGGAGGCTCTGCAGTTCGATCCTGCCGGTCAGTGGACATGTGTAACTGCTTGTTTGGAGGTTGCTGTGCACATGTCTGCACATTAGGCTGTTGTGATTGTCCAGGACAGCTCTGCTATTTTGAAGAGGTTTGAGGATCACAGTTTGGGAACTGCTGGCCTGCAAGACCTGCTGGCTCACAGTGTGCTCATGAGCTTGGCCATGGCAGGACAGCAGCAGTAGTGTTGCTGCTTTTGTGGGCCTTGAAGCGAGTTATCTGACTACTGTGCTGGGACTGCATCCCGTGACTGACAGGACGTGCTGATGCACAGGCTGGCCGCCCTTTTGCCGCAGTTTTGCCGCTTCAGGAAGGGTCCCCCGGCGCGATCCTCCGCTCCGGAGCCCTTCGCCTCGGTGGCTTGTCAGCCCAAGGCGAGGTCAGTGCTGGGGAGTCACGGTTGTATCCTCCCTGTGAACAACTGCGGGAACTCCTGCCAGCTCTGCAGTAGGTTTTGTGCCGATCAGCCGTATGACCAGTTGAGTGTATAGCTGTAGGATCGGAGTTTAGGAGAGACCATAGCTGGCACAGGAGAAGTTGCTCATTGCCATGTCCCAGACTGAGTTCTCTGGAAGAGTTGTAGTCCCGTTGTGGTAACACCGTGTTTGCGCTAGATTTGTTTTTCTTTCCAGCATTCTGTGGTGGTGGTTATTGTCGGGGAGTACTTCAGCAATGTGCCAAGCTAACGGTGCAGAACTGTACGTGAGGGGAGGAGGGATTGTTCCCGGCCCCTGCTGGCAGTTGCCCTGCCTGAGACTGGATAACTCTGTACAGAATGGCCTCCATACATTAAAATTTATCAAACTTTTAAAATTTAACTATATTTATCCAAGCTTTCCCCTGTAGCCACCCACTCTATTCAGTTAGTCACTATCCTGCTGCAGTGAACTCCTTAGGCTGACCAGTACCTTGGGGAAGCAATGCTTCATTATTAGTTTTTTTCGGTCTTTTTCTTTCTCCTGCCCCTAATACAGGCACTGATTTTTTGACAAGTCTTGTATGTGTCTTTTTTTTATTATCATCTCAACCTTGAGTTAAAAAGTTGTATCACTTTTAGTTCATTTATTAAAACATTGTGATGATGCATTTTTAACATAATTATATTTCTCCATGGTCATGTTAACACTCCTTTCCTTTATGGGCTTTTGGATTAATGGTGATGGTATGAGTTATATTTGTTTGTGAATTAACATGGATTTGTATGCTGTAATGCCAGTGAGAATTGGAGGTTGCACTGCATGTAGATGCAATATGAGCAGCTAAAATGATCCTTGTTATGAAAAGCTTCCAATCTAAAGAAACACTAATGGTGAAGTTATAATGTAACAGTGCTAATTAAAAATAATAGAAGAACATTTCATCTGTCACTCGTTAGCCTCCTAGATCTTTACAAAAAGCTTGAGAAAGTTAGCTTAATAAGGGCCATAGAGGAAAATTCCCATTTTTACATGGGTTTCAGATGAGTTCTTGGGAACAGTGTACTTTTGAGAGCATATTGTGGCTGGTGTGGTATCATTTATGATCTATTTTGAAATAGTAATCTGAATATAAATTAGGGCTCAGCTGCCAAATCCAGTATACAGAGATACATAATATATTTTCTTCTCAGGGTGAATTGCTTCAGTTATGTTATTGTGAGTTATCGTTTGAACCCTGTGCCTGCATGTTGAGTATATGTTTGTGATGTATATAAAACTTCTTATGGCCTGACTCTGATTTCATTGACATGGTTGTTAATGAATTAACTTCAGTGGAGTTGTTCCTGATTTATCTTGGCAGGAGTGAGGACAGAATCAGGCCTTAAATCTTCAAATTAAAAAATTAAACTATAAAAATATCGTGAAATAAAATATCGCCAACATGTTCCCATTAAATAGTATTTCATATGAAACTAAAATAATAGTAAAAAAATTCCGGGTTAATAGAAAAGCAGAAATCAAATATCTATTAAAAAGAAAGAAAAAAAAAAAACCACCCAACAAGTTTTTAGTCTACAGAGAAGTAAGAGAATTTGATTTACATAAGTACTATTTTGAATGTATACTCTGTAACAGTGACAAGTTATCAAGCAGAATCGTTCTATTTTTGCATGGCTATCACATTTAAAATGAAGCCAGATTGACTTCTCTCTGTTGATGTTTATCAAGATTCTTGTAATCCCCAATTATATTAGCAGATTTATTTTTTCAAGTAAACATATAGTTGAAATGAATGTATTAGTACTTTATTTGGGATGAAAATCTAATTATTTCAGTGTTCATAGATAATATTAATTCATTAAAGATTAGTTAGTTGAATACTTTTTTTTATAAGGATCTAAATGATTTAAAAAGTTGAGGAAGTTAGCATCTCTAATACCGAGCTGACAAAGGAGCAGAGAGAAAGAATAAGCTGGTACAGTCAAATAATCAAATGTTGACATTTTCATGTGGTTCTATGAAAAACACATGTAAATGTCTTTATGTAGTAACACTTGCAGTGACCTGGGAGATAAAGTGATACGTGAGTTTACCATCTCTCTGTAAAACATTTCCCCTTTTATTTTTTAGTGATGTATGGCTTAATTACGTGTACCTTTCCCCCCCCCCAGCTGACTGCTGTGGCTTTAGGAAGGTATTGATAAAGTCTTACTTGCACGGATCTCCCTATTTGTGATGGTTTTGCCCCAGTGTTAGTCAGGAAATGGCTGAAAGATCTGCATGTGAGTGAGAAGGTAATTAGTCATGGCCAAACTGTTAACTGTGAACTAAACTTTACTCTCTGGGGACTGTTTTGTCAGAAAACGAGTTATCTTAGGTTAGCTTCTGAAATCTAATTGACTTAGCATTATTTACAGATTCATATCAATTAGTCCCTCAGTGGAAAAAAGTGGTCCATTGTAATTTTGACAATTTTTCTCAAAAGGCCACTTTCTGTAGCCCATCTTACACAAGCAGGTGCCAGAAAAGCATTGTGTGAAAATTAGAGGATCTGCAATCAAAAATGCTGGCTTATATGGTTATAATCTGGAATTGCCATAATGGAAAAAGGAGTTGCGAACACATGTGTATGAATGGAATTGTTCCACAGTTAACAGGAGATTTATGGCTGAAGAAATCACTACAGAACAGCAAGTGGTAGAGATTGTGTTTTTATTTTAATATGAGAGCCAAGTCTTGCATTAGGACGTTGCTGAATCTAGTGCAGAAAATAAACGACACCCAAGGGATAGTGTAGCATTCTGTTAGATTGAAGGGCCTTTAATAATCCCATAGTCTAATAGCAGTTAAGATAGAGAATGTATAAGAACTAATCTTCTGCTTTTACAATAATGTGTGTATGGTAACAAGAAACAGTTATGATGTGTTGGCACCGTAGCTTTTAGCAGATGACTTTTTAAATTAAAAGATAAGTTTGCTGAGTGACTTTCTGGAATTTATTTAATGAAGGCCCATAAAATACGATATCTGTTTACAGCTGGATTAACAGCACTATGCTCAACTACTAGTCTTTACGGTAGACAAAAAGTACTGAACAAATCCGAAATCTTTCATTCCTGGAAAGTTCAAATTCATTCTGGAAAAGCATAAATTTAACTTCTACATCTGTCTTTCTTTAATCACGATTAACGGTTTCTGTTTTTGCAGATTCCATGTGGTCTTGACTTGCAAACTATAGACTGCAAGTCAAATGTACAAAGAAATATTGCAGCAATTCTGCTTGTTCAGTTTTTTCAAGTTTGATTTCCTCTGAATAGCAGCAAGCAATAGCAATTCTATTAGTACTGCACTTTTTTTGTTTTCCTCTTTCTCTTGGAAAAGTCAATCTGTAGATTAACTTCAGTTACCTGTTTTTCTGCGTAGAAGATGTTTGGGGATGGGGTTAATTTTTGATTGAATTATACCTACTGTATTTGTATTCTGTAGTTAGCGTATCTGTTTGGGGTGTGCAGGTTGAGAGTAAATTGTTCCTGAAACAATTTCCTTTTTGGAAGCAGAAGTGGTAAGTTTACACAGGACTTGCTAAATAGCAAGTGTATTTTAGCTTTTGCTATGACTCTCTAAACAAACAGTTCATGGTACTTTTAAGCAGGCAACTTTGGTGTGTAAATGTACACTAGATGGCAGTTTTGTCATATCTTCCAAGTTCAAATAGCTCTGTAGGAGAACAGGAAAGGCCATCAGTGTTTAGTCTGCACTCACAGGGTCCCTGCATGACCAATGTGGACCCCATGGACTTCCTGGAACATGTGTTAGCAATTTAGCAGCAGACATTTATTTCTTTGTTTTACTGCTTGGCTCTTTGAGAAAGTGTTGGTACTCCGTTATGGGCTGTCTGGATCATGTCAGAGGCCATGGGGATCAAGTCCATGTGACAGGCCAGACTGAGGAAGGATGAAGTTGGAGGAGGTGAGGAAACTGACCCTTACTTCAACAGTAACAAGTCACTGCCTGTCTGTGGACTGTGGCCAAATGCCGGGGCGTTCATTTTAGGTCTAATACAGCTGAATAAACAAAACACTTTGCCCATTTGGCTTTTTCATATTTCATCAACACTAGTTCAATCAAAGTCTTTTCTATTTCCTAAGAAGAGGTTCTTATTCTTCATCTTTTTTTTTTTTTCTTTTCCTCTTCCCCCTTCCCTCCTTCCCCACGTTTTAGCCCCATCCAGACGAGGTGACCTTGAAATCCTTGGCTACTGTATGCTGCAATGGTTATGTGGGAAGCTACCCTGGGAACAGAACCTGAAGGACCCTGTAGCTGTCCAGACTGCAAAAACAAAGTAAAAATAAAACAACACACATGTACACATGCACACACACATACCACCCTAGAACTGCAACGTCCTCATCACTTAAGAAAACAGGTCTGAGAAAGACAGCTTTACATCCTGTAGAATAGCACCTTACAAGAAAGCTAAAACAATTTTTCTTAATTGAGAGATGTTAGAAGCAGTTAAAAATGTGAACTCTATGTGCATGTATACCTGTTCCCCATGTTTATGTATGTACTGCTGTAGAGATACGGTAAATTCAAATGCACAGTACACAGTCATTTTGTCTGCTGTGTATTTTTTTAATACTCTTTTTTTAAAGAAAACATTTGTGAATTAGTGCAGGCCTTATTGCACACACAGAAGGTTGTTGTGTGTTTCCATTAAACTTCATGGGTGCTTTGTAGAGACTATAGTACAAACATCTCTTGGAAGTTTTTCCACATGTGCATTCAATTTATTTTACTTTCTATATGATACTATTTTTCAGATGTTTTTGTGTAGGTTTTTAGTGTTATATAAGCCTACTGCCGTTACAAACAATTAAATACCAAATACTAAAGAACTTGATTAAAATCTTTCCTTTTTCCCAGCATGACTCATTTAGAGCTTACTAAAGCAACAGAGTGTATTAGTGTTTTCTTTCTCTGCTTTCACAGTTGGGACTTGAGAGAGTTAATTGCATGTGGTACAGTGTAGCCTGTAGAAGGCTATACAGAAGAGTAGTTACCCATAAATGTAACATCACAATCAGAGAAGGCAGCAAACTTTTAAGTAGGGCAAGTCACAACAGAGGTACACAATAGGGATAGCTGATCCACAGAAATCAATCTGCAAATTCAGTGTGGCATCGGCTCTCAACAGAGAAAAAGGTTAGCCTGCAGACTGTGGATAATACAGATTGCATCTGTAAATGTTGACATCGTATGTTATGTTTAATATTTCTCCTTTAGAAGTTCTGATCATTACACAACCCCCTGCAAGGTAACATTTATACAATTCAATGTTAAATCAATTTAATCAATCAAGCTGCTTCACTAATTCTTCCCTTGCGGTTAACCCTTAGTTTGCTACCATTTTCAGGATGCCAATCAAGCAGATGCTTAGAAGAAACACACGGAAAATGACAGAGATTCCATTTATCTGAAATATCCTATTAGTCTAATCAATTACATTCTTAGTATTAGGTAACTTGCCCAGGTCATCCCCTTTTATTTATCTAAATTTTCAGTGCCTATGCTGTTTTCAAAGGCCAGAAATAGATATCTGGATATATATGTGCGTATCCAGTTGCTTATAAGTTAATAAGTATGTTTAAGCAGCACAGTCGAATCACTTCTGAGCCTGCCAGTCCTTTGCTGCAGAGTCTGTGTGATGGTGAGGAAGAAGGGGCTGGGCCTGGAAGGTGGGGTGCAGTTGAAAGGCAGGAGCCAGAGCAGGGCCTCAAACGCTGTTGTTCGCCAGTTGTCTCATCCTCTCATCCCGTCGCTACAAGTTCTTAGTTTTTCCTCCTCGTAACGCTGGGGTGATGAGGCAACTGTGCCAAAGCTTTGGGCGTTGGTAAGGGGATATTTAAGGACTGCTGGTGTATTTGAGTTTAGAAATGTTCATGCCATGCCATAATTAGAGGGGAGGCTCCATTTGAAATAGAATTTAAGCTAGATTACAGGAAAATATTTATGTTTAAGCGTTTCATTTCTCCAAAATTGAAACCCCTATTTCTGATACTGAACAATAGATTACTGATTGAAGGTTATTAGCCTATGTATCCCAACTTTACGCGTTTGGGAACACATCCTGTTACTGATTGGTGGACCTTTATGGCTCCTTTAAACAAACAAAGAAAAAAAAAAGGGATGCCTTAACAGTATTAACAGCTAGACTGAAGTAACAGATTTCACTTACTCAGGGCAAGGGGGCTTGTGCAGCTGCAGGTTCCTACAGGTGCTGGGAGATCATCCCTGCTCATGCCTGCACAAAGATGAGAGCTGGTATTATTCATCCGTTTTTAGGGTGTGATTGATTCTGAGCTCCTTTGCGATTTCTGTTTCTGGATGGATAAGAAGTACATCTGTGGCCCTGCCCTTCAGTTTATGAAGTGCATGGGACTTAAGGTCGTTTAACCTTCCTCTCCCCTTTTGTCCCTGCCATGCCTGTTTGTAATTTTGACAGCCATCACCCAGCTGTCCGGGAGCTACATGGCAGAAAGAACCTGATGTTAAATGGCTAGTAGGCAGACCAGAACTGCTTCTTAAATTCCAAAATACAAATATTAATATCATTAAGCTGAAATCAGAACAAGCCATTTCAGCTCAAAGGATTTTCCTTTTTCTTTCTAGAAAGCTTAAAACGTCTGCAAAGAAAAAATTAATGTTAAAGTGCAGTCTTAGCTGTAAGCCTGGTCTTGCTGAAATCAGCAGTCTCCAAAGAGTTAAAAATATAGCTGGTAAGAGGAGATTTTGTTTTAAAAGCAGTACTGTGAATCATTAGCTATCCCGGAGGTCCACTCCCTTTGGAATTGAGACTTGCTGTCTTCCTAAATCCCAAATGAAGAATCACCTGCTCCAAAACCACATTAAATTGTTGCACTCTCATGTTGTTTCAGACTTATGGATGAGCTCCCAGATTCAGTGATGGAATGGGGTTCTTCTGGAAGCAGCTGTAGTAAGTGTGCTTGTAGTACGGTACCGTGTAGCTCTTTAATCTGTTACAAAAAATACTTAAATGTTTTAGCCTATTTGGGGGAAGCAGTATAAAAGTGACGCAAATTTAACAAAGCCTTCTCTTTAAAATCTAAAATGTGGCTGCTAAGTTCTGCACCTTAAGGTAGATGCCTTCAACAGGCCTGAGTCCATGCAGTATTACCAGGCTCTGGTCTTAGGGCAAACTATGGTGTGCAAGGAGAACTCATCCTTGAATCGACCCCTTGAGATCAAGCCTGCGTGAACCACTCTTAGACATACCGATCCAACGGAAGAATTCAGCCTGCAATATATGTATTTAGCTGATGACACAGTAGTTATGTAATACTCATTGTTAGATTATATGTCACGCTCATTAATTCAGGGTGCAATTTAATTGAACTAATATTTCTGACTTCAGTGAAACTGGATCAGGCCCTTCATGTACAAGCTTGTTATATTTTTTAAGCATTTTTAGCTCAAAGGCTTGTCTACTGCAAGGGGAGAAGGTAAATTTCTGGATGCTGTCAAATGCCGGTCACTGCAATAAAGGATTCTTGATGCTTACTGATACAGGATACTTAATGCTTTTGTTGCAGGAACTCTTTTTTCCTGCTGCTTTTCTGCATCATACCATAAACAAGTACTAAACAGATGATATAGACGTTAAGGGCTAAATTTTCAACCCTGGTGTGTGGTAGTACAAAAATCTTGATTGGTCTCATCTGTGATGTATGCCATAGAGTGACATAAGGGATCTTAGCCATATGTAATCCAAGGTGTTAGGAAGCAGTGACTATCTTAGAAATAGAAGTAGCTGTTAGTATGGAAATAGTGAGCAACTGTCTACAAAAGGTTTGTTGCTTAGTATTCAGAGTTTGCAAAAGCAAATGAATGGACGGTTTGTTTTGTCATATGTTTCTTCCTTCATTGAAATACAAAAGTAACCCAGGGAAAACAACAAACTTCCTTCTAAGATCAGTATCTATTTTTGATTTATTTACTTATTTTCATAACATTTCTGTATTTGAATTATTGGAATGCATCATATATTACATAAAATATATTCATGATGTGTATACATATTTAGTAAATCTTGACTTCTGGGATTTTACCAGATGCTAATATCTGGTGTAGTACTCCAGTTTTAGGATACACTTGGGTCTTCAACTGAAAGAAAAGTTTGATCCTCCCCATATGTTTTTCCTAATAGCATTATTTCTGCCCATTCAGTGGTTTCCCTGTTTCTAGAACCGCTCAGTAATGACAGCAAAATAGTGCTGCTGTTAGACTGTTTTAGGATGCAATCTCAAAACCAGTGTTTGTCCAAGTATTAGAAGTAAAAAAAAATGTTGCTTTTTTCCAAAGCATTCAAAGTATAATATCTATGCAGATTAAAAGTGTCGTTGAGAGTAGTTAATATTTAAAGGGGTATTATGATCTATCAAATATAAAATACTTCCCTTTTGCACAGAACTATCAGTATTTGTCAACGAAGTATTTTGATTAATTTTTATACTTGGATAGCTTTCAGTACTATACGAATTAGTGCATGTGCATAACAAGACATAGCACTTGAGAGTTAGCTTGTTTATCCAAGTTTGTCTTTTCCTTTTCTCATCTTGAAAAGACAAGATATTGTCAGTTCTGTGTTTTGAGTGTGTCTTCAGCTGAAATTGTCTCATCTTGTTTGGCAATGTAGGATTGGCATCCATTTTGGAATTAAATTCTTTCTGAAGTTCTAGGTCTACACCAAGTGAAATTTTCATTTAAAATATGCTCTACAGGTGAAATATCCATGTATTTGGCATGTGTTTCTGGCTTAGCTTATGATGAGAAGCCAAAGTATCAAGCGCTCAAGAAAATCCTGCTGGATGGTCTAAAGTCAAGTGGAACTCGCTACGATGGCCCTCTGGAATTTTCTGCTGCAGCATGCACGCGAAATCACTGTGCTGCTAAAGTGTCAAGAGTAAGTCAGTCAGTTCTGGGATTATTTCTGACATCTCCTGCTTGATTATTGCCTTTTCTTTTGTAGAAGAGGAAATAGTTTAAGATTTCAAAATGAGACTGACACAGCAGTTCTTTTGCCTTAAATACACCATGTTTGTTAATTCCTGTTTCCCCTGGCTTTGCTAAAAAGTGGGATGTCAACCCTTAAGGAGGAAGAACTGTCATGAGCCCTTTTGACCTACAGCCTCTCTCTTCAAAGCGGTAGGTCTGTGGAGAATGATTTACTTTCAGGATAATGGGGAAGTCAAGGACTTTGTTCACTAACATCTTGAAGACAAGCCTGAATGCCAGGTTTTTCCTTCGTTCCAGATTAAAAGCAAAGTTACCTTTATTAGTGAAAGCACTTAATTCATTTTCTCGCTTTCAAACTGTTCTCTGTCATTTGCCTCTACATACTCCTGCAGCCACTAATGTGGAGGAGGTATTATTCTGGGATTTAACTCTGTTATTGGTATGCAGTGCTATGTGATGCGCTAACACAGAATTTTAAAACTGACAGCTATCGTGTTGTATTTTCCTTTTGTACTTTTAAGTCTGAAACTGTACGGTTAATAAAAACCATGTTTTAATAAGTGGCGATTGAGGTAATTAGCGGTCTTACTGGACTTGCTGTGAAATGTCAGTCCCATCATACCTCTGCCTTGAAACTCCCCGTATGCAAAAGCCCTGTTTCTGTCTCTGATGCGTGTGCAATAAGGCAGGGTCAGGGTACCATTCATTTTTAATATTTCTGGTGAACTTTGGACCATCACAAGTGTACGTGAGCCAAGAATGCAGGATGCAAACTAATGTGACTGATAGGCTGCTAGATGAATGGTGATTCAAGTATCAGTGCACAGATGGTTCTGATTTGCTGAGTTTTGTAGCTGCTGCAACCGAAGACATAAAATATCCTTCTAGTCATAAATTAGCTCTTTGGAAGCAAAACCTTGGCACCAGAGCTTTACAACCTTCAATTAGTAGGGAAAGAAGTATTTGAATGACTGTGGTATTGACATCTGTAGGCCTGCATAGTAATCATTCCTAATAGAAGAGAATATCTGTTTGAGGGGGTTTTGCATGGCTAATTAACCACCAGTGAGAATATGTAATTTTTTCATGATCTCCTGATTGTCACCTTTCTCTCATGATACAATTACATTTTATTGTAGCAAGTGCCTCACAAACCAATTGTCAGCACTATTTACGTATTATGGAAGGCAGAACAAAAGTTCATGTTTAATAAAAAGGCACTGGGTTTTGATCTTGGTAATTACAGATACTTATTTTAGCAATTTTATTGACTTTTCTGTTTCTATCACTTTTTTTCTTTTAACAAAACCAAAAGCTATTTCAGTGACAGAATTTCTCTTGCCACGATGGTGACCACTTCGTCCTCACTAATTTGAGCAGCTTTTTTTTTTAAGTACTATTTTCTGAACTGAATTGAAATATCAGATAGCTGTTAACTGATCTCCAGCTGATCCTGTTGGATCTCTGGTTCACAAGAGTCTTTGATTTCTTGGTGTCAGATTCGGAATAGGAAATCTATTTTCTTCTTGTTGCCTGGCCTAAGACTTGACAGTATACTGGCATAAAAGATGATCCTGAACTTCCAGGCTGTAAAAGCTGCTGTAGCACTTGCTGTTTGCAAGTTCACAACCCCGCTGAAAAATCCATGAATGAGGAGTGTCAGTTATTACCACTCGTGTGCTGTAGGACTAAACAGAATTGGTTTTGATGGCCAAGAACAAGATCAGAGAGAGAGTGTGTCTGCATATTACTAAATCTTGGCACCTATCATCACTTTTTCAGAGAAATTTTTCATGTTGAGTGTCTTGCTTCTTGGAACAGTAAGAATGCTAGCACCGCTCCAACGATCACCTATTTTTTACTTGAGTATGTTTCTTCAGCCAGTTCTGCTGCTTACATGCACAAGTTTCCTGTAACATTCACTGCAGAACAGCTGCAGAAAGGAAATTTCTAGGGTTATTCAAAGGACTTAAGGAGCACTTAAATACAAGTAAGAGAGCAGATAACTGAACTTTCTCTAAATCTACTGCTATTTTCAGAAAATCCGATTTTTCAATCTGTGGTTATTGGCTGTGGAGGATATTCAAGGCCTGGTGCGCTATGGTGCTACAGTCCTGACAAAGTGTTCGATGACAGACAGGCACTTCCCACTGCATCTCTTCACGGCACTGTCTGTAGTTATCCTAGGTCTGACTCTTTTCATCTCGGCCCTCTGCATTCCCTTTCCACCTCTCCTTTTATTCACCAAACACTTCTCCCATTAAAGAGGCAACCTAAGAATAGTGGGAGCCACTACAAACAATCCACTGTCTCCTCACTTCTTGCTTATGAGCAGAATCTGACTCCAGATGACCTGTCTCATTGCACCTGTACCAGTTTGGTACACAGGAAAGAGGTGATCTTGGGCTAATTCCTTTCTGAAGACCAGTAAACACCCCTAAGTGCCAATAAGGGAATCCTGTAACACTAGCTCCTTGAAGATGATGTGAAGAGGAATTGCTACAGAACATGAATTTTAAGATGCAGCTCCCTGTATAGTACCTGAATCTAATCTTGAGATGACATAAAAGCATAACAGTGGCTACATCTTGGTTCTTTGTTTCAATTGCACACCGAACATAAGTGATAAAATATTAATTGCGTTAATTCTCAAATTTGCTTACCACAGTTTTTGGCACTGGATAAATATTTTCAGCTTTTTCACCCACAGTGAAAGTGCTAGCATTAGGTCAAAGGAAGTATGGTAAGGCCAGCTGACTACTTGCTAGATTGTGTAGGTTTCGTATTAAAAAATAATTACATCAATACCAACCTGTAATTTTTGTTAGTGTGGAACATGGTAATGTTTAGGCATAAAATAAATATTTTCACAAGTGCTGTAAGTCCTGTTTTGAAAGTGATGTAGTCATTTAAGGTATGTGTACATTGTGAAGGTACCAGAGTTAGCTGTCAACAAGATTAGCAGTTCTCGCATGATGCAGTACGGTGCTGTGACGCAGAGAAAACAGCTTGGGCCCCTGCATTCAGGTAACTGTCAGTGTGGCACTGAGCCTCACCTATGTAACTCCATTTCTCAGGGCTACCTACAGTGTTTTGTCCTGGGGTAGACTGTTTGAAACTGGCTTGAGTTGTTATTCAGAACAGATACACCTTTATGTTTCTAAAGACTAATAATTTTTACAGAGCCGAACTATGGATTATATTCTTAAAGGTGTTTTGGATTAAACAATATATGAAGTGCCTACTGGCACTTTCAATGGTATTTAGTTTGTGCAATTTCTATCTCCTGTGTGTATTTAATTTGCAGTATAAAAAAGCAGCCCATTATTTCTTTTTTAGCTGGTATATTCAGATACAGCTGCTGCATAGAGGACCATATGCAAACATTACAGTTACAGAGTTATTAGTGTGCCAGAAGTACCAAAGGCATGTGGCATACAGCCTGTGTTTTGGCTACATTTGTCTTCCAAGTTACAAAAGCCAAAACCAGACATCATTTGATACTTAGTGCTTAGAGCAGCACTGGAAAAAACTTGCATTAACTCATGCAACTATTCACCATGTATTCCCCATTTACATTTTAGAAGGCTGTAAAAGAACGTAAGACTTAGCTCTTTAATTAGATTACCTGAGTCAGAAGACTTAGTGATTATCTTACTTCAGAGAGTTTTGCATTTGACTCAATCCAGTGATATGAAATGCATTCAGCTCTACTTGTTCATGAAACAAACAGTGACTTACTGGCATCATTCCCAAAAAAGGTTATAAGTGAATGTTTTGAAATGTACAACTCAAGTTTATTTTATAGCGTACTTTTATAGCAAACACAGTATAGCTCTAACTTTGTACTGTTTGAAGAAGATGCTTATTGATAATTAAAATGCTGAAAACATTTCTTTTGAGAAAGATGACAGCTTACTCTCATTCTGTGTTCTTGGTACTGAAGACAGAACATTTTTCTCTTTGAAATACTGACTCTTTCTTTTTTTTTTTTTACTGTACAAAATTGTTCACTGTACATCAACAGGTTTGCTTACCAAAGCCTATGCCAAAACCAGTTCAGCAGAAGCAAAAAAAGATGGAAGGTGAAGAATACACCTGTCAAAACAGAGCCTGTACTGGAGTAACAGGCAAACAGCTCCAAGACGAAGAAAAGCCAAGTAAATTAAACAGGATGCTTCACCAAACAGAGCCTCAGCAGGTGAGGATTTGGGCATTACAGTAATGCATGGTATCTCCTGGGAGTTTGTCTGCTCTGTTAGCTCAATGTCCACCTTTCGGGGTGGGCAAGGAAGAAAAGTGCTTGAAAAAAGCCAGGAGCTGTGTCATAAGCTCCAGAAGTTGGTATATGCTTACTGGCTTATATTATTCCAAAAGTAAAACTCTTGAGTTTCTTGTAAGCCCAGGGAGTAGGTGCAAACAGAGCACTATCCTTACCTGTCTGAAACCTGACAGGTCCAAGTATCGGAACCTGTGATAATTTTGAATGTTACGGAATTCTTTTCAGCATACAGAATTACTATCTGTACATCAGCAGGTTCACTTACCGAAGCCTTCACCGAAACCAGTGCAACAGAAGCAAAACAAGGTGAAAGAGGAAGAATATAACTGCCTAAGCAGGCCCCATGTTCGGGTAACGCGCCGGCAATGCCAGGCTGAAGAGAAACCAATTAAATTTCACAGTACGATTCAGGAACCTGACCACCCACAAAAGGTGAGGTTTTTGGTGTTACCTTAGAACAGTCATGGCACCCCGTGAAAGAAAGATCAGCTTTTCTAAAAATAAGAGTTTAAAAAAAAAAACAACCCATACCACCACAAACAAAACCCAAGCTAAATGGATGCAAACTAGATGTTTGCCACACACACTAAAAGTTTGTGTATAGTTGCTATCGCAAACTACCACTCCATTTTTTTCTATAGTTTGGTAGTAAAGCAGTGCACTGAGCACTGCACCAGTGTGCAGTGTTGGGAAATGAAAGTCTCCCCTTGTGGGCCCTGTTGTTTTCTCTGTAGAAACTTACTTCAGTAGTTTCCTTTTCTACGTAGTGGAAAACCTTAAAGCACTCTTAATTAAGTTCTTAAATTCTGACTCTTTAATCTGAGGATTTTAGTAGTTAACTAACTCACCTCAAATATTATCAGTAATTACTGCAGAAGAAGGTTGAATGAATGTATTCAGTCTTACTCTTCAACTGTACATGAAAAAATTGATGAAAAAAATTCAGCAAGGTTTTTGTAAAAGTAATGCAGAATAAACTATGTCTTAGTAATCATACTGTGCTCCTTTTCTATGGAGTTTAAGTATATTTTAACAAAGAGATTCTACCCTGTTTCTTTCATATAGAAAAATAACTTGATAAATGAGGACAACTTCTAATAAGCACAAAAATACAACTTTAAAGATAGCTTTATTATTAATCCAACCTTCTTTGCTTCAAGCAGTCTGCTGATCACTGCCTGGAGACTCTGGTACAAGCTAGGAGAGTGAAGCAGAAAAAGCACAGCTGTACCTGAGAGCATCAGGCAGTAAAATGGTGAGCAGAACAATTGTTGGGGAGATGTTTTGGCTGATAGCAAGGTAGACAGATTCTGAAGTCTCTGGAGTCTTGACACAACAACAACTCAAAGTCACAAATAGATTTTGTAATATTAAGATATTCCAGTGCTACTTCCTAGTCCTCGAATGTAAAAAGTATTAGCAAAAAAAGGTAGCAAATCTCTCCCCCAAATCTTCTGGCTCCTGTATATTTTGTGTAAAAGCTACTGGAGTCCAAAGAAAGAAGAAGATATGGAAAGAGAGCCATATTTAGGTTTCCAACATGATGCAGGAAAAAAAAGAGCTGGTGTAACTTCCTCTGTTTACTTGAACAGCAAGCACACAGTATGGATTGTAGATCTTGACGCTGGAGAGTAGCTAGGGGATTTGCTTCCCTCCTTTTTGTGGGAGGAAGGAAAAGTAAATTTTTAAAGAAATGGGACTAATCACTGGTCTAGTATTTAGATATATTTGTGTTTTGATCTAGTCTTTGTAAAGGAAAAGCCACTATTCCAATATGATTAATAATGCTGCATCTATGTAGAATAGTTCTGTGGTACTCGCTGAATATTATGCATAATAGGAGAGAGTTAAAATGGATGTCAGATAACATTTAAGATATTCAAATGAGAAACTGGAGAAGGAAAAAAAAGGCAGGATTGTATTAGTCTCATTTTGTAGACTTCCTCTTAATTCCTTTCATGTAATTTAGGAGATTGGTAAAGGAAAGCTATACAGGAAATTTTAGAGTGCTGAGGTTATGAAAATGCAGGCGGATTCTTCAGGCACAAAGGGGGAAAAGAAACAATGGTTCATGCAGGAACTAGAGTGGCGAGAGGCTGTCAAGCATTCTCCAGAGAGCAATTCCAAACACTTCGGTTAGGCGACTGCCTGGAGTAGTTAACTGCAGGCACCTCACTCTAACTTAGACACTGAGATGGGATGGCCACTCTGTTGCCATTAACAGATGATGCAGTTAGAGGCTGAATACGGAACTCGGAGGGAAAGTTCTCTATCACCCTGGTTTATCTTTTGGGGAAGTAAATTCAGAAAAACATCACATAGCTGGAACAATGAAAGAAGGAGTGGGTCTGCTTTGTAAGATGCTGCTGGAAAGCAATTACAGTGTAGGTATAAGTTAAACTGAGAAACATTTCTATGCTGAAAGGGGAACACCTGACTGAGAGGAGTAGGACAAGAAGGGTAGGATGCTTGTGAGAAACGGGACAGCTGACAAACTGGGAAAGAGAGAATGAGGAAGTAACATCTAGAAAATAATATGGAAACAACCAAAAGCAAAGAAGAAAACACACGAGCTGCCTTTATGCTGGACATAATAGTATCTTTCTATTAGACGAGGCCCATATTTCATTACAAGAAAAGAAACAGACATGTCTGTCACTATGTCAAAAGATGAATAAAACAGGAAGACAGGAAATTTCTATTAGAGAAATGCAATTTAGGTTATGAATTTTTCACCAAGAAAATGATATTGCTAGGGTTGGAATTAAGTGGGATGTATTGCTAAAAACCAACATACTGTGAATGGGATCACGGAAAGGAAACCAAAGGTGGAAATTTTTCTAAGGGACAGTGCAAAAATATGGTCAAGTCTTAGATATGTGAGAAACAGAAATCGTAGTGTTTGGGAACTCCTTTCAGAGATGGAGATCAAAAAGCTAAGCTAAGGATGACATGGCTTCTGGAGACCTAAAAAAACCCCAAACACCACCCTGCCCAACTAGAACAACCAACTACACTACTCGCATATTTGTGCTATCTATGATAAATCAGGAGAACTTTAGCTTCTCTAGGAAATGCAAAAACTTACACAAATTAAAATGGCAAACCAAACTTCAGAGTAATGTCTAGGGTTTCCAGGCTAAAACTTTATTAGCAGGAACACTGTAAGGACTTAATACGTTAACATTTTTTGGAAACAAGTTAAAGAATCAGAAGAATTTCAGCTGTTGACTTCAGTAATAAATATAGAGTATGTCTCTTTAGAAGGTGTTTAATCATACCTAATGTTATACACTTAAAATCCAATATGCTTATACCTGCAAATTCCAGAGTTAAGACTTCGTAAGAATTGTATTGCTTTCTCTAGGATAACTTAAATACCTAGATGTCATCTTTGGCACCTTTGCTTTTCCAATTCATATCTCACTTATTCAATAGCGAGTTTATTACAACTTTTTTTTTTTCTGCAGAAAGACACTGCAAGAGAATTGCCACCATTCGACCCCCAGGCAATATTCTCAGAATCCAAAAAGAAACACGATCAACTCTTAACTACAGATCATCCAGTATCATTGCAAGAAACTGGTTCTGACATCACTAGTCCTTCTATATCTATTATATTTAGGTTTGCATTTACTGACGAAACATACCATTACAGTATAGCTATACTTGTACTTCTGCTACTGATATTACTTTCCTTGTATTTTCTTTGATGTCACTGTTTCAATGTCTTCAGTGTAAGTGCAGTGGTGTTCCCATCATGCAGTTTTTTCTCAAAGTTTCTTCGTTGAAGATTTCAGCGTCAGTGGCTTGGAAAATATTTTTTAAAATAATACTGTCAAAACACCTTTTAAAGGCAAGTTCACTTAAACTTTCCAAATCTGCACTCAATAGTTACGTATGCACTGAAGTATTTGTACAAGGCTGCTTTGTGTTATGAATGTTGGGATTTTTTTTTTTCTTGAAACTGGACCTTTGCTACAGCAACATAAAAAAAGTATCATGAAATACAATGTGGTGTGATATTTAATTATTCTAACATTAGTATGTTGATAACTGGATAATCTTTATACTGTTTCAGAAAACCTTCTGTTAAATACTGATGGATTAAATGCATGGGAATTTAAAGTTTTCCTCTCTCTATTCCAATGTATAAAGGGAAGATAGTAGCCACAAATTCTATTTTACAACTGACTTTGTTACAGTTTTTGCCTTTACCTAAGCTACCACACACTATTTAGTTCAATCACTCATTTTCATTAAATTTCCTTACCTTATTACAATATGGACATTCACCAAAGATGACATTAAAACTCTGTCTGCTAGAAGGAAGACCTTGTAGCCACTGCAACACAAGTAAGTGGATTAAAATTCACAGTTGTTTCATATCAAATTTAAGAACGATCTATTACCAGGGTTTTTTTCCAAACAGTTCATTTGATCAACATCTGACATGGTGTGTGTCAAGTCTGAGTCTGTATAACCGCAAAGTGAGGCAGGTTCCCTTCCACAGGGAGCTTATTTATGATTTGTGGCTTAGAAGACAAGAGGAAGCACAGTCACTGTTGTAGCACTCCTTAAAGGACTTTGCTTCATCTGAAATTTAAGTGGGCAATGCTTATTTTCTAGAATCTGTGACTTAATGAGCAAGTTCGTCCCATTAATTACTTTACCTCATACAGGCAAGCCTGGTGAAAAGGTTGTCCACATCGGGGATCATTGCACACTTGATCTGGAGTAGTGCCATCGAGGCGATAGGCATAGCAGATGCCACAGTCCTTAGCAAAATCCTTAAAACACAACATGTTTTAGCTTACAGTACAACTGCAAGGAAGAAACAGGGCTGGTAACACAGAAAACACGTTCATCTACGTGTCTTTGTTTTTGCATTTTTTGTTACTTACAATTACTAAATATTTTGCCTTCAATATAATATATGTTTACCCCATTATGGTATGAAGAGTGAGATTAGTTGCCAGATGTACAAGACTTTGCTAGGTTATATTTTATCCTCTCACTGAATTTCGTCTAGTTTGACAAGCATTTTCATACTTGTGGGCCCCACTGTTTCTTTTTTATTCAACACAATGATTTGTCATTACGTTTGGACATGAGACACAAGACCTCACAGTCAGTTATTAATTTAAAAAATTCACAAGTGAAAGCAAAGCTAGTAATCCAGTGTTACAGCATTGTCAAAAATTAATTCCAAGTTTGTTTGAAATGCACTAGTATTTGGATGGCCTCTCGTCCCCTCTAAGCAGCTCTGCCTAATTAGAACTTAAGTCATCAACATCCATAACAGAATGTTTGGATTTTCCACATCTCATTAGCTACTCTGGAACTTCCTCCTTCCCTTTTAATAGTGAAGCCTGTTATTAATCGCCTTACTGCTATGAAGGCCACAGTAAAGTGTGCACCTCTAATCAAAGGTTAACAAGCTCTGACAATTGTTGCTTGAAGTTCAGAAGTCCTTATGACAATATATTAATCCAATTACCTCTCTTCTAAGTCTCTTATTTTTGCTGGCAGTTATAAAGTGACCATTTAAATTTTTCTTATTCAGAAATAACGACTGATCATTAACAAAAAGCAACTTACACTTTTTTCTAACACAGCACGAGATGGAAAATCAATTTCTAAGAGGTCTTTCAAGTTTTGTAATAAACTGATTTCTGGATCCCTGCAGGTGGGGGAGAGGGAGAATAAAGTCAACACTAGGAATGGCAAACACCATTTCAGTTTCAAACCTATATTATTGAAGATGCTTACCATAAGTGCATATTGTTGTTCAGCTTAATTCTCAAAGGGTTAACCACTGCAAACAATGTACATAAATAATTACATCATCTTTAGGATCCCCTTCACTCCCCCACCCAATTTAACCTCTTGTATTTCTGCACAGAAGGGGAAGGCATGAGTTGGGTTTTTCTAATTATTTAAGGTACATAAGTCAACGACGGCTCAGTGTAATGAATTCCCAAAACTGAAAACTCAAATATTTTAAATATCATACTGTTTGAAGATATGCTCGTAGTTACCTTAAAACGTTGGTAAAAAGCTGTGGGACACGGAGTAAAAGACTTAAATATTTCCAAACACTATTAGGACATACATAGTAAGTTTAATTTTTTTTTTAAAAGAAAGTTATATTAAAATATACACACGATTGGATAATCATCTGTAGAACACAGGGTTCCCTCTAAACCGTGCTAGGAAAGCTGGAAAAAAGTGTCACTCGCAGAGCAAACCAGCATGCTGTGGATTTAGGCTGTTAAAAACCCCAGCATCTACGGTGTAAAACTCTCCTACGCACATATTCGGCTTAATTCCTGGCTCTGCTTAAGCAGAGTTTACCCCAGGAGTCTGACATAGCTTACACTAGTATCTGCTCACCAGAGATCAGATTCTAGAAGAGAAATAAAGGGTGTATGTCTGCTGCCTTACCGTGATCTGCTCCAAGAAAATAACACTCGGGGAGCATGTTTGGGTGCCGAGGATCTACCTCTATGTTCACTGAGACATTGTTCCCTACAACGAGAAAGCAAGTCAGTCATAGGGGAAGCTTTTCTTTGCAGTCAAGTATTCGAAAATGGAAACATTAGCCTTTTTTTAAAAGCGGTTTTTAATTGGTTAATTCAGGCTGGTTTTCATTACTACAAATCATAAAAAAGTTGGTAAGTATCCAAATTAATTGTATAAAATACCAGTATATATTAAATATTTAGATTTCAATGGACTGTAATTAAAAATAGCAACTGGTTAAATAAAACTGCCAGTCTTCCATTTCTTATAGACTAGTCTTAACACTTAGACTTATTTGTGAATAATCAAACTCAAGCTAGATGACATAATCCATTTGAAATCTTAGTGAAATTTTAAAGGTAGTAGAGTATTTGTTATTAATTCCTCATCATTTTTCAGTGTCAAAAAGAGAAGCATAAAGACAATGTTAAGCAGTAAAAGTCACCTCCCTCCACAGCATACTCCTGGACTGAGCGAACAATGGCGTATTTTTGAAATAGCAAATATTTTTCTTTTACAACAAAATCAAAGTTTAGTCATAACCGAAGATTGTCTGTGACCGACAACAAAGGACTCAAAGCTTTGTACTGCCCTCCGTTATCTAACGTGAGGCGCTTTCTGAGGCTTTTCTTTCCTTTTCATTGGTCTGTGTCGAAGTACAGCAGAACCAAGATACAGCCACCCTGACTGCACGTGCAAAAAAGAAGCAGCGTTGCCCGACCCATGTCATTTTAGCCGGTTGCTGAACTTTTTCTGTCCTTCCTGTCCCTCCCTCCCTCCGCCCCCAGTGAAGGAGCAGCCTCAGCACCCCCCTCCAGCTCCTTTCCTTCTTCACCCTGCCGGCAATCAATCTTTCCACAGGTTTTGGGGACAACTTAGGTCTACTTTGGTCCATTGTAGGTTCTCGGATTTCTACAATACGCAATTGATATTTTGGATTTAAGCTACAAATCAGAGCTCTTGCAAAGATAACATTTCCCCCCGTATTTCTAACCTCTGACAACAGCTGCAAGTTTCTCCTTTGCAATTACAAGACTCCTTATCCTATATATATTAAGACCTTAAAATGCCAGATACCAGCATATGAATTAAGGTACTTTTTCAGATGGTTAACACTGTAAGCCTCTAATTTCCTCTCTTATTTCTTTGTCCTTTCCATCAGCCTCTTTTAACCTCCTTTTCTCCCTTTTGACTGCACTCTAATATTCCTTTCACTCTTCCAGGACAGGATCAATCTAAAGTAATAGTCTGTTAAAAAATCTGGAATTTGTGAATGAGATGAGGGCTTCATCTAAGGTGATTTTTTAGAAATACTGATTTTTCTAGAGTTATCATGTAAGTCCTCAGTTTTTGAAAGTTACATGTTCATAATTTACAAATACACACTATTTTCCTGCAGAAACTTTCATTTTATGTAACACCATAAAGTTGTAATTAATTTCCTAAACAGATTCAGTATTCTGTGGAAGTTTGGGTTTTTTTAATACACAAAGTAAGGGAGCTGTGTCTTGCTGGTTTTAAGTGCTACCTTTCATTTTCCTAACTCTACCAGCACCATCTGATTAGACAAGCAAAGCAAAACAGCACCCCGAGTTTTACTTCTCAAACCCACTGTATTCCTTCGAATCTTTTCGTACCTATCGCAATTCTTCTTGTCGTAGCACTGCGTGTGGGATTTTCTGGCTCGAGCACCCATGTCTTCCCATCAATTTCATCCATGGCATCCCAGAATTCTTTCAGCGATTCTAATGCCGCCAGGAACTGATTATAAATGTCTATTAAGGAGTTCTAAGAAAAGAAGAAATTTAAACAAATTTCACATAGTTTCCACCTAAAGCCATATAGAATATGTAGATAATTTAACAAGTGTTAAAATCTAGTATGTATCCAATTGTATCACAGTAGGATAAAGCGTTGAACCTCACAGGTTTATTCGTTGAAACAACATAAGTAAAGAATAGCTGTATCCGGAGTGCAAATAAGTACTCTAATCCTGGTAGTTCTAACATGTTGTGATACACGTACATCATGCCTGGATTTGATAGTGTTTTATACTCCTTTTCAGAAAACTTTTCTGAAAACTGGTTTACAACTATTAATTTGCATTGTAACTTGCAACAAACGACTGTAAAATTAAAGTAAAAAATCATCATTAGCTACTATTAAACTTCTAACATTCTGATATTTTGTCTCTACTTCAGCTGAGCAATGCGGCAGTGGTACCAAATATAAATACACAGAAATACCCACATAACTAAAGTAGCTTATTTATTTTTAAAAGACTGTAAGAAATATAGCCTTAACAATGTCATAATTATCTCAAAATTAAGCAGTATAAAACCAGGTACTTAACATTAGATTTCAAGCCATGTAAATATGGTAAGAGAAGGAGAAACCGTCTAATAATCAGAGGATTACACTCAAGGGATTTCAATATTTGAGAGTGGATTAGATGGAATCAGAAAAATCTTTCATTATACAGGACTATACAGAACAGCAATGCAAAAGAAGTCTTTTAAAAATCATCACTGAGCACAAAAGTAACTATTTCTACAGGGAAAGACTTCTTCAAGTAGAGAAAGTGCTCGGCAGATGCCCAGAGGGTACGAAACATGAGTTTAGGGAACCGAAAGGAGGTGAAGAACGCAGGAGGAGAGAGTTCTGTCTGGAGTAATACCCCTTAGGGGTTTTGAGCCTGATGTCGGATGGAATCAGTGGAGGCGTTGGGAAACGTTGCGAACAGACCAGAAGGAGAACAAGGAGCAGTCAGAATGTGGCTTCGTGGGGAGAGATGAAGCTACGACAGGAAAAACGTAAAAGTGTCAAGAAACTAAACAGAGGCAGCAGTGAAGGGAGATCAAGGGTGGGGGGACATTTTGGAGATAGGCTCTTCCCAGACAACTTGTTTTCTCAAATTGTTTGGTAGTGGGAAACTCAAGAGTAGAAAAAGAGGAATCATTTGGGAGCACCAAAGGCTATTTTGAAATCGTTTACACAGAACACAACTGAACAGTTAAATGCATGAGTAAAAAGCAGGAGGGATAGGAGAGAACCGACAAGACTTCTTCAACTCGGATAAAGAGACAGTAAAGTATGTTTTGAAAAACAAAAAAGATGTAACAAGGGCCAGATTTCAGATCTCTTTTGGCCTGGGAATAAGTTCTTGGGGTCAAAACAAAAAAGCAAATTAAATGTTCAGTTCTTAAAGAGGTATTTTTCTGTAAATAACACAAAATATACATGGAATGGTTTCCTTTAATCTTTAGTAATTGCGTTCTTCCTTTCTCACCTGGACAAAAAGAAGCAAATTATATGAACATTCTCAGATGAAGAAATATTATTTTTAGATGTATTAAGTTTTTGTATTTTATGCATACATATTTTAGAAAGAAATGGCGTAGCTTAGAAATAAAATGCTACATTTTTTCCTGCTGTTACTAAATTATATTAAAGTAGGAAAGCACTTAAGCAGAAAAGTGTGAATACTGCCAATCTCAAAATGTAACGCTTATTATCTTTAAAAGCATTTTGTTACTTTTGTAATACCTGAAGTGATATAATAGTGTCAGTCACTTAACCACATCTTAGAGTATAATATCTTCATCTTAAGTACTATTATTTCCAGTATTTTAATAATTTTCACACAGTCCTGAAATGTGATCTTTTGTGCTCTGATGACACTTAAATTAATAGCATAATTTTCTGGTACTTGCAACAGTTGCTTTCCATTTTGATTTTTTACACTTTTCTATATCACATACAGATAAATCCTCTAATAATCATTTTTATCTTTATCTTCCGGGAATTCAAAGGGTTTCACTAGAAAAAAGAAACATCAAGGGATTATAACCCACAGATAAGTTTTAAAATCCAATTAATTTTAATACTAATTGTAATTTTTCAATGATGTTCCTTAAAAAGGTAGTTAAATCTTTTTTTTAATGCACTGTTCATTTGATCTTATTTGCATGCTTCATTGATGTTGCCAGCTGTCTCCCGCTATATACATAAATGCATCTATAGCTATTTAAATACATCACATGCTTGTCATGCAAACCATGAAAACTATAACGTTCCTTTTTATTTGATTAAACAACTAATTTTTCGTCATTGCCCAAGACTTTTTGAAAAGACTGCTATCATGCTTTTTTTTTTTGTCTATACTACACCAAGACAGCCATTAATAATGTCAAACAGCACAAACTCTTCGTTTCATGGTCACCTTTGTACAAATGCATTAGAATTTGTATGAAATACGTCAAATATTCTTTGGAAAATAAGGCACTCATAATTCAGGATATCATCACTGGCTGCCCTGACTCTAAAACCCACTAGCAAAACCAGACTGGTTACTCCATCCTCTATCTCTTAGGTTTCCATGCTCATCAGGCAAAACATCCATTATCAAAACAGGACATCGCAGCAGTTTAATATTTCACAACAACTTAAAACAAAATGAAGATTTTTTTAATGTCCAATATCAACCTTGCATTTTATTTCTAACTACTGAGGATACTGACATCAGCTGCACGCGAGCAGTAGTGACTAGCCAGCAGAGGTAAGGAAACACTAGCGCTAGAATAGTCACAAAACCTTGATGCAGTTTTTTGCACAGGTGGGTATCACAGTCTTTTCTAACTTGATCACATACTACTTTTCCCGCCCCCCGTGGGATCGCGGACATCTATTGCACTGGCTGGAAAGTGATCCCTCTGCAGCGGTGCTCCCTGATCCTCAGGCTGACCGGGCGTTACTACAGTCAGTGCAGAAGGCACTAGTGAGGCCGCAGTCCAAGCCAGAACACTGCGCGCGATTCTGACCAGACCTGCACTCTCATCTCCATCTCATCACTGGTAGTTCCTCATGCCAAGTCTTTCCTTCTTTTTTTAATTTATTCCAATTTAAATACTTGCCCAACTTTATCCCTATCGCCCATATACTGTTTCCTTCAATTAAAGGAATAAGAAGGAATGGGAAAAAAGTCACTCTACTCTTGGTTCTTATTTCTAGAGCTATAGAGGCTGGGAAGAATAAAGAGAAAGTCTTGAGTCTGCGCCTGCCATAAAATCCATGAAACCTTTCAGTAACTTTTAAGAAGTGCTAGATGCCTATATGGCTATTCTGCCAAACTTCAAACACCTGCTCCAAATCCTGGGTGAACTAAATATTAATCAAATGGTAATAAGAATGTTCTAATTAAGGTAACTACAGCATAAGTTATTAAAACTTATTTTTTACAAAAAGATAAAAATGTGATCTTTATTCTGAGATTTTTTTGCTAAAATTCTTCCTACCACAAAATTTGCTTATCCAAAATTAAAACAACTGCAAAGCCTCCTAATGGAAAAGGTAAAGTAGCCTAAACTATAGGTGCTGTTACCTGCTTGCCCTTTATGAATTCATAGATAGAACACAATTCAATAAAGTGAACAGTTGTTGGATGGAGAAGGGATCACCTGTATTCACCTAAATAATTTATGATTCCTTATATTTGTTTGGAAACTGTTTATTTCTCACGAAGAGTAGTTTAACAATTTCCCCCCTCCTTAGCACAAATCAAACTGAGACCCAACACTCTGAAATCTTTATAAAGTGTCTTGTCAACCATCTCTATTTTTTGTATTTATAGATGCATATAAAGCTGGTGTCTGTGAAGCTCCTTTGCTAGGAAAAAGCACAATTATGATGCATTTTATTATGTTTTCATCAAAATAACCGAAGAATAATCTTATTCGTACCACTACACCTTCTGAATCTTGTGGTACTGTTTCATTGTTGGCCGGCTGCATGACCTCATTAGTCATTAATTTCCACTCTCATGACCTTCATGTAGCCAACCAGGTGAGCAGTGGTCAGTATAGAAACAATACCCTGATGTGAGGGCAGCAGAATATAGATGCACTGAAACTGCAGAACCATGCTTACAGCGTATGCTAAAATGTGGAGACAGCACATTTATCTGGTTATTTAGAAAAGGAATATAACTGAAATAAGTAGATGTTCTTGCACTTGTCATTGAGAAGCACTCTGCATTTATTTGGCACTTATAACAGTAGCAGCAGCAGCAGCATTGCCCTTGGTGCTGATTTCTTACTACTCTAAAATGTCTCCTCTGAGCCAGAATACACTGGCTGTTGCTGATCATGCTGTGAGACACCTGCACTGGCTACTAGGCTTGTCATGACGCACAAAACCCTACCATCTTCAGCTTGACATTGTGCAAGTTATAATTATTCATCCAAATGAATATGTCAGAGCAGCAGCAGCAGACCTCTCATCAGAGCAAAAGAAAAATACATCAAAACATTATCAACCCAGCAGGAAGACAGGGACCATAAGGAAAATTACCCATTTTTAATATGGATGCCATAAAGCCATGTCTATTATTATACGGAGGGGGGGAAGGGGGAAAAAAAAAAAAAAAAAGAAAAAACCAACCACCCAACAACCCCTCAAGTTTAAAGTCCATGAGGACTGAAAAGAATCTGAAATAGGCAACAGCACACACAGGGGGGTGGAAAAAAAAAATCAATTACCTGAAATCTATTTATATTTTCTTTCACAGGAGTTTATATTCTAATAATGCAATTGCATAATTTTAGTTAAGCTTTGTCAGTTTTTACATGAAAGATGACCAACAAATATTAAAATTTAAGACCTATCAGTATGAAAACTTCATGTTATTTTACTAGAAAATAGGTATAGCGTGTTCTTTTTCCCTTTTAGGAACCAAAATTTTCAACTACTTAAGGACCTGCTAAATTCTGCTATCAGTGGTGTTTCAGCATTATCTAAACTTAACCCGCATTTTACCACGGCGTGAAGACTGCTCACTGCAATAATTACCATGCATTTTGAAAATAAACTCAATTTACACAATTACTACACACATTTTTTTCCAGAAGCGTGAGGTTCATGTCAGCCACACAGATAAGGTCAATTTTCAAAAAAGACTGTACAACTAAAGCATTTCTATCAGCACAATGCACGGGTTGCTGGTATTTGGTTCAGTATTCTATCTGCAGCTAGAATTAGTATCTCATGATTTCAAAAAAGGGTCTTCAGCTACATACAAACATTTATTGTTCATGTTCTCAAAGAGTCCATAGGTAATTCTAACTGTAAAAAGATTTCAAGATCTCAAGCGTTAGAATGTCATATTTTTAACATTAGATTTTTACTTGGTTGTAGTGTCAATATTAATACATTTGCTCCCATCTTTAACTTGTCAAAGGCGGCTGCTTCATATCATGTCTTTCAAGAACATTTTATTAAAACATAAGTCCAGCTAGTAGCTTTAAAATTACTAAAAGTAAACACAGAGAAGCAATGACTGTCAAGGATATTTGAAATGTTGTTAGTTTGAGGCAACATAAATTGCAAGGCTATAAAATTAATAAAATATACTATTAAAAGTATGTATAAAGTTCAAGATTAGAAACTAGTTTAGTACTCGAAATCCTGCCTGTAGTATATGGAATCCAGTATAATTTAAGGGAAAAACAATAGCTGTTTAAATTGTTCCAAACCATACCAGAAAATCAAAACCTAAAATTACAAGTGAAACTAAATATATTTTTCATTTGCAGTGGTCCATTCTTGCAGTTATTTCCTCAAGTTCTCATATTAGATGGTCTGAGGTGACACACAAACCTTGAGCTTTGCAGTCAAAATTATATGCCCATCTTAAAATCATTCTGAGCAACCTTTCAGCCATGTTCCCTATATAAATTCAGTACCATAAAGACAGGCTTTATTGATGGATAGAAATCCTCGCGAGAGTTAGAATTATGAAATGCAATCATTTATGTAAAATCTATTTTCCCGAATTAAATGAAATTAAACATCAACTATTTTCTAGAGATAATTCAAATTAACTTACATCTAAGTGGTCACATTTAAATCCATTTAATCAAGTACACATGCTCTATTAAAGAAAAAAGATACATGAAATAATGCAAGAGAGACTAAAAAAAGACAATGGCTCTTGGTTCTTTATATTAACAATATCAGTTAAACTATGAAATCAGAATTCTATTAAGTACTCTCCTGTTGTTCTTTTGGTTGTAACTGAAAAAGTTTATTATGTTACAAAAACTATATAGGATAACAAACTGGGGGACCACTTTTTTTTAATGTCTGTCAACTTTAGAGGGTGCTTCTTTTCTATAAGACAATCGTTTCTCGTACATATATTTTCCCAATATAATTCCTAAAGATATTTCAGCTGTATGAACAGCCTAAGAAAAAACCTAGCCAGTATGAGTGGAAAGCATACACCATGCAAGGTATATCTATATGGCAAGGAAAATATTTATTTAAAACACTATCATAAGGAATATGGAGTTCAGTATTATTACATTTACATAAGCATGTATAAAAGTAAAATGCACGCAGGGAAAAAAGCTGGAGTTAAAAAATAAAGTCCAACCCCTCATTACCACCTACATGTTGCATACGTATGTCAGTTTTTAAAAAAAGATGCATAATATAGCAGTTTACCTGTGGCATCCAAGAAATCGCAAACTGAACAGGAAAATCCACAAGGCAATCTGGTGGTTCTGTTGGATACTGAGGGAGGCAAAAAAAATACAGGGTTTTTTTCCTTTTTTTTAAGCGATTTAAAGTCAGACTGATACTCAGCTGCCAAATTTGATAATGAAATATGAGCACTTCAAGCATCTTGAGAACTTGGCTCTTAGAGGAAACAGTATGTAAAGCATTTTCAGAAATAGTTATGAATGTTAATTATCATTTAAAGAAGAAAGCTACATGTAAACAGTTTTTATATATCAGTTTTTAGTAAAGGCAGGAGAATCAGAGTTTTCTGTGTTCAGTGTTCACAAAGACACATTAGAAAAGAACTTAGGACAAAAAACATCAAATAGTTAAAAAAAATTTCTCCTCAATTGCCTGTACTGGATAGGAAATTAAAAAACAAAACAAAACAAAACAAAACCCACAACCCTTTCATGAGTCAAGAACTAATTTTCATTTAAACTAGACTATTTGCTCTGATTGGCAACATTTTTTGTTTTGAAACTGAAAGTAATCAGAGTAAGTACCTAACTATTTAGAAAGAGATAAATGAACATACACTGAAAATTAAAACAACTCCCTGCTCCCAGCCCCAAATTAAAAGGTATCAGTGAGGAAAAGAAAAAATAGCTGTATCAAGAAAACTGAAGCTATAAAAGGTTTGATAACTCCAAAAATAACCACTGACTATTGATTACACTAGTAAATCTGTTGCTGTTCAGCATCCAATATGAAATCTGTGGAAAAAAGCTGGTACTTTCTGAAAAATAAAGTAGCAAAGGGAAGAAACATCTATTTACAAATAAACTGTATCCTTTCTAAGAGCACCTGTCCAAAATTTTATTCACCTGAGAAGTTGCCTCTTTTAGTGCTATGCAACCTTTCAAATTCTACCAATGAAGTACACAGCAGTTTTATAGAAATTGTATTAGTATTGCATCAACTGCCAACACAAGAAAATGTTACAGAGAATCTTATTTGGGGAGATATATGAAAAAAAGTCCCAGCTTCCTCACAGAATTAAAGAGGGTTAAGACAAAGAGAAGTTTAGCTGTGCTGCTTCCCATAACCATTCTCCATCCAAAGTAAACCTCTAGACATAGACACTGTCCTTATTTATCAGACATCTGGCAATCAATTTATCAGAATTTTTTAGATGTGTCTTTATTGTATGTAATTTTTACTGTAATTCTACAGTAATTAGTTTCCAATTGTTCTCTATGGCAAAGAGCAAAAAAGAGACACAGCTTCCCTAGAGCACCCATTCTTCATTGCTTTGATTTTAATAATAATCTAGTGGATTTATGGATTTCACAGGAATTTGTTTAAACTTGCTTTTTAATTTGCCTTCATTTGTGGTTTCTGTTAGGTATCCACTTTCTGAAGACAACTCCTACAACTTGAATATCTTGTGCTTTACCATTTTATCAAGTTGGCGGCAGACAAGTTAAATAACAGTGACAGAGCAAGAGAAGCAAAACAACTAATGTGGGCAGGAGGCGGTTACAACTTAGAAATGTATGTCCACAAAAGCTGTTACAGTTTATTTTATTGTAGTGTTACTGCTTTTGTATTGTAGGCATTGTAGTGGTAGTGTTTTTGTATTGTTGGTATTTTTTTTTCTATGCTTGCATAGAAATAAACTTGTTTTCAGTATATAAAAGTATGCCTAGAACAAAGTCAGAACAATTTTTCCGTAGGATTGGTTTTAGGACTACCTCATTTAAATCCCAGCAGCACTAGCCAATTACTTTCTTGGTAAGTAAATTCATTTTATGCAGTCTTTTGTAGGGTGCCTTTGAACAAATGCTTGCAAACAGATTCTACTAACTTTATATTACTTAAAAAAACCCAAACCAAAAAACCTACAGCACTTTCTCTGGGTTTTTGACATTTTTCGTCAAATTTTCTGTAAGAGCACAATATTGTACTGTGCACCAGGTAATTGCCAAGAACTATGCAACAATGATTCTGTACATATGTACATAATGTTTTTAGACCTTGCAGAGTGAAATCCTATATAAAATAAGGTGAGTGATTCCCCAGGAGATAGTATTTTAAAATGCTATACCAGAGCATATCAATATGTTATTACAGTTACATTCAAATGTATATGTCAGAAATCATCCTATTATTCTTTAGAACAATCTAAGCAATTGTTGAACAAAATATTTATATTGTATTTTTGAGCACGCAGCTAACTTTATCTAGAAAAGGTATTTTCATAGCCCTTGCCAAATCATTCAGATAATTACCAAAGCATCTTGATTACTACATGGCATGCAAATTCTTGCAGTGGCCTATTTGAATTCTTGGGATCTGAAATGGCAAGCACCCAACGCACTTCTCATGCAATACAAAACGAAATCTGATAAATAAAACCCAATGTATTTGGTTTTATACTTGCAAAGATGCATGCTGTGTTTTCAGGAAACTTCTCTAGTCATTTATTCAAATTGTGAATGGATAAACATTTCTGGACCAGGCATTTTTAACCAAATAAACTGGAAAACTATTTCACAAAATGTAATCTGAGCATCAAACAATACACTCTCTCAGGAAGTCGTAGCCTAATCATTTACAAAAGTCAAAATTGTGTAGCACATGATTTGGCTAACATACCAAACTATAATATGACCATTCTCAATTCTTCCAGGTTTAAATTGATCACCCCAAGTTTCCTAGACACTTTACAAATGCAGTTTATAGAGAGCAAGTGCTTTGAAAGGACAGTTCCTAACACAAAGCACATTAAGACAACGATAACAGGTGGAAACATTTGACAACGCATTAAAGAAAAGTCTTCAAAACACATCCAAACCGTTAAGAATGTCAGCAAAGGAATATTTAGGGGATTGTCTCAATACACATGATAACCTTATGAAAAAGAATTTCCTAAATCACTTATTGAAGAGTTTCTTCCTGAAAACATTGTCGGCAGGCTTATAAACTCATTTCACTGTATGGCATCCATGAGGACAAGGCTGAACAAACCCATCTGCCAGAATACAGACAAGAGCCAGCAATATATGCTGGGGACGAGAGCTTTAGCTTACATACTAACCTTAATCAAAGAAAGAGCATAACAAAAAATAAGCATACTCTTATGAAAGCAAGTTATCAAAAGAAATCCCTTCAAAAGATACTTCAGCAAAGTCTTTTCAAATGTATTAGATATGTATATGAAGGAAAATCAAATCCCCATGTCACCAAAACTATGTTTCACATATAAATTTTCTCTTGTGTTTAATGTTTAAATGCCAGACATGGTTTAAAAAGGACAAGCAATTGATCCTTCAGCATAACAATCACTTGGGGGGGGGGAAGGGGGAGGAGTGGGAAAGATTGATGATTACTTGTTTCAACAGACAAGTTGGATAATCTAGTCTCTTTATTATACTATATCCACCGTGTTAGTCGGTGCTTTCTTCTGCTATTAGGAGTCTCAACCTCAGATATTTTATTACTTTAAAGAAAATGCACAAGTTTTTACACAAACAGAAAACCGTAATCTCAATTCCGCTTACAGGACAGTGACAAGTTAAGGCTAAACAGAAGCAGCCAATGCATAAGTGTAATAGTGTTTGACCATGGCAGCTGCTTGGTAAAAATGGGTATTGCACTGGTGTTTTTTTTCCTGCACTTTTATATTTCCAAATAGTTAAAATGCTTTACTTCAGTTGCCGTAAAATCAAGAAAAAACTTAGGGGCAACAGGCTGCACTTAATTTCTAGTGTCATACTAAGTATGGGATAGCAGCTCCCTTATAAACAATGACAATACAGTCTGGTTACTCTCCTTGCACATTAAATAGACCATAATTGTACTTCCTGATATATTTTTTCCATCAATGTATTTAATAACAGACTGACTAGCAAATTATTTATGCATTCATTACTCTATGCACGTAGGATAGTTTTACTCTTTTTTTAAAATCCACTTTAGCAACCTGAATTCCCAAATTTTTTAGTCTTTACAGTCCCTTTTTCCCCTCAAGGTAAAATTTACTTGTCCTATGTAAAACTAAAAAAGTCCTGGTATTTAAAGGAATATGGGATGTCTGTGAAGGTGAAATTTAATCTTACAATACTGTGCCCACTTCATCCCTTCAAGATTATTACTCCAGATGATGGATCAAGGATAGTCCCAAACAACAACGTTTAGACACTTATGGATCCACCTTTTCCCCTAGACTGATTTTCTGAAGACAACAGCTATTATCATACAATTGTCACCCTACAGCCTAGATATTCATAGTTTCTGATAAGAGATTTATGCCTTGAAATGAAGAAACATTGCAATTTGAGTTCAGTTCTAAGTGCCAGAAAGAATTAAAATTTTTCTGTTTCCGCACACGCCATGGATTTGCTTTGCAAGCACTGTCAAAATCAGACTAAAAAGAAATAATTTTTTTAACACAAAGAACTCACTTCTATGGTCAGTTTTTCATAAATCTTTATATCTATAGTTTTAACTGTAAGACTTGCTAAAGAAGCAACCCAACATCCTCTAATTCTTGTTATATGCATAGTCTCTGGATGGAGTGATAATGAATGAAAGTCTCCCAGACGGCTTTGTCTATAATCCAGTAAAATAATTGCAAAATCATAAAGTGTTTTTCATGTGATGCACAGTTTCAGACGAAAAGATTCTTACAGGTAACCATAATGCAATATTAATTTTAAATATAGTTAAAGTCTGAAAACTCTACTTCATATAAAAAAAAGTCTCAAAAAAGCCCCCACCATTATCTTGCAAAACAGACATACTAACAAACAAACCAACTCTCTAAAATCCTTACGAATTAAGAAGAATCCATTTATTTCGAGGAAGCCTTAAAATATTTTCTCCCACATAAATTCACCTTTGCATTTAACTTCAGAGTGACGAGATGCTGTCGACCACAAGAGTCTTCAGCTTTTAACTTGATTGTGGTAAAACCACTATCCACATACGCTACTCTGAAAGAGAAAAGAAAACTCTAACAGCATTGTAAGAATACAGTTTGAAATGTCTGCAATATAATAATTAGTTAAATAATAACCAACCAATATTGCAGTTATTGGTTATTATAATATAATAATTAGTCTGTTACAAATATTAATCAGAGGAAGTCCTATATGCCAACCATTTCTGCTGTTCTAGATTTACTGCTGTTAATACACCAGTCTACTGCTTAATGCAGTCATATATCTTTGGGTTATTTACAATGTGTGTCAAGGCTCATGCTGTGGTCAGTGAGCACTGTGTTTCAGTTTTCCATCACTGGAACCTTTGACACACACAGCATGTTCCTGTCAGCCTCTACTTATGTACACATTAAACTTCCTGTCAAATCTTTGATCCATTTCTGCAGTTTCTTACTGTATGAGACTTTTAAGCTCTTGATTTGCTTTTCTCTTCAATGAAGTTCTCTTTTATTATCAATACTATTATTGTGGAAAACTCAGTGGATATTCATTCATATTCTGAAATCGATTTTTTGCAGAAAATAGTACCCAAACAGGTACACAATGAGTTATTTATGACGATTTGCCTTCATTTCATGACAGTTTTACACAGTATACATGCACCCAAGCAAGTAGCAAGTACATACTAAATGTAAATAAGTTTTAAAACTTCTGACATAATCACTGACTCTTCGCTTAAGATGTCACTAATTTGTGCTTCCGACAACAATGAAGACGAATACAATTGTAAAATACATTGTTCTCTAGAAATATGTTCTGCTGCGTAGTTTCAACAGCTGCCAAAAAGGTTAAAACTTCTCCATATATTTAACAATGAACTGGGCATGTGGATATTTTGGCATTTTTACTATGTCATTCTTGTGTAATTATAAAAAGTAGTCCAAGATTATTGTACAACTTACCACCTAGACTGATGGAAAGGCCTATCAGAGTTCAAAGAAAGCATTTGCTTGCTGGCCTAAGTAACTTTTTTTTTTTTTTAAACCATTACATACTAGCCCGGTCACTCGAGCCAGCATGCTGGGAAAAATGGTTCTCTTTCAAGTGAAACTGTCAATGGAGTTGTAGAAGCCTGTACAAGAAAAAGTACACACACACCAAAGGGAAGGAAGTGAAAAGAAGAAAAGAAAATGATCTACATAAATGACATAGCCTTAATATGAGGGAACTGAAAAATACAGATAGAAAAAGCACTAGTGGTAGTAAGTAGGGAAAGATATATTATTTCATGTTTAATGCTGATTAACTTTAATGCAACATTAAATAGTCCTACAGATTCCTGGGAGTATTTTGACACTCCTTTTCTCCACAACAGTTGAAAGATATACAAGTCTTGATAAAACTGTCATTCAACTGTAGTCAATTAGACTTGATTTCTTTAGAAAGAATTAGAGCATTCTTCCTCTACTTGGAAAAAAATCATTACTCCCGCTTTGTTCCAACTTCACCTCAAAATTATATCACAAAGTTTTATAAAGATAAGAAACTACCTATATCCCACTCCTCCATCTACTGTTGCCTGGGGTGGGGAAATCCTAAATCAGCAGCTAAGGCACAGAATGGTTACTGCAATAAAATATATAGCAGTGTCAAAAACAAAGCACAACTGGTGCCTGCATCAATGCACTGTGAAGTTAGACAGCAAAAGAGAATGGAAAAATTAAAGGGATGCTGTCAAGGTGTTTAGGATTTAAAATTATCTGTTCTGACAGTCATCTTGTTTGGACCACTTCACTCTTGAGGTGCCAGAAAGGTATGGATTATTTTAGTTTAAAATCAAACACTTTTGCAGTTCCTCACTCTATATTGGGTGGGAGGGAACAAGATTAAAAAATTATTTTTATTTCTTAGATAACAATGGACATACATATCTCAAATTTTATTTCTGAAATCCTTAAGCGTTCAGTACTCTTACAATTAGTTTAACAACCTACAGCCTCTAAAATAAACATATATACATGTGTGCAACTATTTATATATTTAAAATATTAATAAATGCCCACCACTGTATTAAAAATATAGTGACAATATGATTATGTTCAATCATATTTGTAAAGAGCCTTCACATTCAGTTTTATTGACAGTGTAAATTAGACAAACTTTAAAAAAAAAAAAGTAAGCATTTGGAAAAGGTGCTAAGAGCACCAATAATGGCTACCTGTTTAATTATGTAAAAAGGGATACATCATCAAGTGATTTTCAAGTTCTGTCTGTTATTCAATTTTTAACACATTTTTAGTTTCAGAATTCATATTTAAAGTAGCTTTTAAAACCAGTTTAAAATGTGATTTTCACTGAGCTTGGAGATAACAGAAAAAAGCTGTAAAAAAATGTAGATCATCACCGCTATGAAGCACCACTACAATCCAGACCAATCTGGAAGTTCGTACAACTTTTATTTAATTTTGACTTCAACAACTAGCTGCTAGTGGAAGACAACTATTCAAGCTAAACAACACAACACCTTTTAAATATCATTCATTACAAACCATGTACCTAGAGGTTTTCTAGTAAAATGTTCTCTTCCCTTTCAAACTTTTTCACAAACAGGAACACCCCTCCTCAGACAAGGGGCATACAGGGTTGAAGAATGCCTAGAATGAAAATTCATAGCTAGCCTTCCGTCTTCTCCACAGAATGTAAAAACAGTAAACTGCCTCCAGGGAATGAAGGAGGATTCAATTTTCCATTTAGGACAGAAAAAAGGAACCCAGTAGCTTTGTGGCTACCTGTTCTGTAACATCACTCTACCATTCTTCGGATAAGAAGAGATGAAAGGGTCAGTTCCGTAGGACTGGAGAAAGTTGGACAACGCTGTAAAAGTCGTATGAATGTCTTCATATGATTGTATAATCAAATAAGGAATTGTTTACATAGGTCATATTTCAGTTATATAAACCTTTATTCCTCTGTAGGTGCCATCATTTCTTCAGATAGAAAAAAATGGAATGACCATAAAGATGGAAAGCCTCAGTTAAATCTCTGAAGTACTGTAATTCAGCATAACACAAGTGATTGAGAGCACATGACAAGGCAGGATTCCCTTGGAAATGGAGAAGACAAGAGGAGAAGATACTTTCTATGAAAAAACTTGGCAAGCATCAAGCAGAAATGCATTGAGACTTGAGAGATCATGACTCACATCAAGGACTTAGGAGATACTAATAACTTTTATGAATCCACATGAGGGTGATAAGAGTCCTACAAATGTTTTACAGTCGATAATTTACCTTCCCAATTGTCATTGAATCAACTAGCGAGATTATGAGATAGTATTAGAAGAGCCTTTCCTATAGCTAATACTACTACATGTGTAGCCTCTCTCACCTCAGCTGATTAGGTTTGTGCTGGTATGAAGGAAGTATCCTCCGTTGAACTCAGCTGTTAGGACAGCACTTAGCGTTGGAAATTTGGTACAATTTTATAACCTGTTGAACTGTGACTTTTGTGTACAAGTATTTGAATATGAAAGCATATTCACCCTCCCCCACATCTAAATCAGGTCAAAGAATCAAGTTTTCTGTATCACAGGGAAAGTGATTATATCTAATCACAGCAGCCTGCCCATTTGCAATCCTCATTACTGTTTGTACTTTCAGTGGTTTAGGAAGAAAGAGGTGTAAGATCATTGCAGATAATGTCTTCAATTTCTTTCTGAGAAACTTCACATATTCCTTAGATAAAAGCCATCAGAACACACTAAATTTGTGCCATACCTGAGAGCTTCTTAACTCACTTCACAGGTAAAGAAACCATAGCCTATTGCTTTGATTCTCTTTCAAACAAAATATCCTTCAGTTTTTCAGTTGGATTTGGATGCAGTCAGCTTCCAGCATGACCCAAAACTCACTAGCAAAAAGTAAATCTAGGGTCCACAACAAGCCAGTTCTTTTCTAAGAAAAATCCTGCTAAATAAAGCTGGAGGCTTCTCCAGGTGTGAGCAGTGATTGATCCTTACTGCCAGTACTAAATGCAGGCTTAGTTTTGTGCTGAAAAGACCATACCAGGATGCTTTTAACAAACATGCAAATACACATCACCTGCAACTCAAAATCAGTCTAGGTTAAGAAGCCTTTTTAGCAGTTCATTATATTGTTAAAAGCACACTAAAATTAGAGGTGTAACTTACTAGTGTATTTCAAATCGCTTCCCCGGGTTATTCTCCTTCCAACTCATAGTAAACCAGGTATGATCCCCTATGTACAGCCTAGCCCTTTGATTAATGATTGACTTCCCCAACCGAAAAAACCCAATCAAATAGAAACCTTATCTGTAACATAAGTCAATCAAGAGGTGTATGTTTACTGAATTACATGACTACACTGGACAAAAGCACAGCGTAAGTTGTGTGTCTACACGAAGACCATCTTCGCCTAGAAACCAGGTCAAATTCTGCCCTAGAAGCATGATGATAAAACACTGATGTGTTTATTAATAATAAACCACTGGATGTTTTGTATGTATAGCAAGTCAGAAGAAATATCAGTTTTGAGATAAGCTACTAAATTGTATTTCCAAAGTGTATTTTTAGTATATTTAGCTATATACATTTTATATATTTATATCTTTAAGGTATATTGCTTTTATGTCAGTGTCTGTTTTGCTGGCATGGGCTTTTTGAAGGGTTTTTTTGGTTTGTTTGTGGTTTTTTGGTTAGGTTTTGTGTTTTTGTTTTGGGTTTTTTTTTTTTTTTTCATTTTGGGACAGCAGGCATGATTCAAAATTTATTTCCCATGTGTTTAGGAAATTTTAACTAATATTCTCAGACCCGAATCTGAGAAATTTGAATAGAGTATGTCATCAGCTGGCACAACTACATACTTAATAATGAAGAGTCTTCAGCTGATTTAACAAGGATGTTTTAAATCTTTAAATAAAAGTGGGCCTTCAAAGCAATTTCTTACTTAATCACATGTTATTTATTTATATACAAATGAGGTGAGAAAACTCAAAACTATTCTTAAACCTAAGGCTTCTTTATTTCATTTAGCAAAATAAACACTTGTTAAAGTTAACTTACTATCCAAGACTAAGGTAAAAGTAGATTTGTCTTGTTGAAAACCGCAAATGTAGACTTTTTTTTTTTTATAACTTTCATTTTACTGAAACTAAAAAGTAGCTTCTCATTCAAAACTCTTCAACATCCTACAAAATCTTTCATCTTAATCCCTTGAAAGAAGGCACTGTGAGATTAATTGCATATTATTAGTTAAAGACAGCCTTCACACATATTTCCTTAATGCCTCCCTACACAGAAACAACTACCACCTTCAACCCCATAGAGGTCTCCTGGAGGTTCTAGGGGAAAGGACAGAAATCCGTCCATCCCAGGTTCTCTGCTGGAGCCGTAAAAGATTCAGTATCAGAGAACATGCCAGTGGTGGCACATGTGATGGCAGTTAAAGCCTTTCAAGTAAAAGTCTGCAAAACAGGAAGCTTTGCAGGTTTCTGAAAAATTTCCACATGGAACTTGTGTACTTGATCACAACTGTGTGTTCCTTCAGGTTTCTATAGGAGGTATGAGGAGAACAACCTTGTTTTCCTCTGTAGGAGGATGAAATTAAATTTGTTCTATGAGCTCATCTGAGAGTATATGGGACTGTGAATAATATAATGTTTGCACTCATTCAAGACCCTAATGAGAAGGCACCCAGCGGCAGCTATGTGTACATTTCATTCCTCAACAAAGTCAAATATCCTTTCCTAATGTGACGTTGTTTCCCATGGTATTAAACCAACCATTTTAGTTGGGGTGAAAAGATTCACTTTTAGTTCTCCTTCCCCCAGAAGACCTGAACTGTCACTTCTCGTTCCACAGATACTCAATTTATAGTACAGCATATACATGAAACCATGTTCTTGGGTGCACTGAACCTCCATCCTCAGGTGATACAGTTTATACTCTCCCTGTGCAGTAACCAACATTTTTCCCACTTGGAAATGCCCTCTGCTCCCCTAAACATGGTCTGCTTGCACAGTTTTTGGAGACTAAGGAATGCTTTTCCATAGCCCTCATCTCTGTTTGAACCCATCTGGGTAGCAAAAAATATATTTAAGTTTCTCTCTGTGGGTGTCACACAGAGCTGGCTGGTTTGAAGTTCTGGATTTACAGCTTTACAAATTCTCCCCTCCACTCACATATTTTTTTTGTAGATTTACCTTTTTGTGGATTAACTAGGTTATTCCTTTGTCTAAGGAGATCCTTGTGCTATGGGGAGCAAGATAGAACTGTTCTTTAAAAATAATTATTCTAGTTCTAAAAAATGTATGAACTGGTTTTATGAAAGCATAAAGGTACATGATCAACCAAAAAAAGCTGTACAAAGTAGGGAAAAGAAGGAAGAAAAAGGAGAACTATAAAAGTTGTATTAAATATATTTACTACGCCAATAGTTTATAGGTCAAAGAAGAATTGATTTCTTAGTAGTAGCATCTCACCTTTCAGCTCAGTTATTTGATACTGAAAATATACCTTCAGTTGATACATGTTTGTTGTTTTTTTTTTTAAATTAAAAATAAAGCAGCAGAGTTTTTAAAGGAAAACCAGTTTCTGTACAGGATAAATAGAACAAGTACATTTGATATGTTCAACTCACAAATACAAAAAAAGAACAGATATTCTAAAGATAATGTCTGTTAAGAAATAAAATAAACATACTTATTCCAACCCAATATTTCCAGATCTCTGACAAGACAGGAGTAGTATTCTGGCGGCCGTGCTATATGCAGGTCTTGTGTATTCTTTAAAGCAATTTCCTGTTTAAAAGAACATTAAAAACATCATTAAGAGAGATTTCAATATTTTTGCATCTATTTAGTCATGTGATTTTTGCAATTCATTCAAAAATATTAAGCTTATGTAAAATTAACTGTACACTGCATTTGTTTTGTTATAGCCTCCAGCTAAAGCAGACAAAGAAGCTGTTTGGTAAATTACTTCAGATACTGGTAATGAAAACATCTGCAATTTAAAAAAAATCCACAGATGTTGACAACATAGTCTTCAGATGCAAATATCAAATGTGCCTCTTTTTCAGCTAATAAATTTGAAGTCAAGCATCTTGACTGAAAGAACATTTCAAAAGAAGGTTCTATTAAGCCCACAGCTGTCTCCTGGGCTCCAAAACCACAAAAGATGACACATATATGAAATCCCCCATATTATTTTTAAGTAGCTATGCACAACTTTATATAGCAATTAAAAAAAAAAAAAAAATCAATTTCAACATCATAGGATTCCAGAAAGTAAGTTTTGGTACAGACACTCATCAAGTATGTCATAATGCCTCAAAAAGAAATTTTTATCAAAAAGGTAATGCCACGTTACAGAGAAAACCAAAATCAAACCACACGTTCCACATTCGTGTTGTTCTTTAAAAGTATACTTTTTTCTTTATTCCTTAAAGTATTCTTTAAATAAATATTTTTAAAAAGAAAGTATTCTTTTAAAGTATTCTTTAAAAGTACATTTTTACTTAAGTTAAAATTATGCTTACAGGAAAAATAAATAAATTACTGAAATTCATAATAAAATTATTAATAATTTAAAAGAAAAGAATTTTAAATAAAAGAAATAATAAATAGAATTAGTAATACAATCAGTATAACAATCATTTCTGCCCAGTTCTCCGACAGTGTCTTCTGTTGTTTTTACTATCTGCGCTGAGGATCACTATTTTACTCTTTTAAATGAATTATACTTTCACTGCATTCTCATTTTCGGAGTGCTTGTGTATCCAGGCAAATAGATTGGAATAACTATTGTAAAATATTCCAAAATAGCCACATGTAGACATTCTTATTCAGTCCTATTCCAAGCACTTTTGCCCAGTTTAGTGTAATCCAGTTTGGCAAGGATTGAACCAATACTGAGGAAAGGCATTCCCAGCATAGAGCAGTAATGTAATACCAGGAGGGTATTTTTCTTGTTGTTTTGAAGAATACTTACTGTGTTTTATTTCTATGTTAAGCAGGTTGTACGCAAGTATTCTTTGCCAAGGCTGCTCATAGAATAATGTTTTACTAAGAGCCAAGAAATTGTCAGTTTCATGTTGTTAACTAAAGACTTTACTACTCTTCAAACCCAGATTAGAGAAACTTTTTAAAAAAAGAATAAACAGCAGTCTCTGAACTATAAAAAAAGCTTTCTGCATTTATTGGTCAAGTTGTCACACAGGTGAAAGCACCTTCAGCGATCCACTGACTGTATAATCCTTTGTATGATTATAAGCCTTCTTTACCATCTGGACAATACCAGGAATGCCAAGAAAATCATTGTAAAGAAGATGGCTCTATACTGAGATCCCTTGCCGGGATTTTAATTTTTCTGTAACACTTCAATTTCCAAAGAGTACAGCCACTTAAAATCCTAAAGGATATTTATACAAATATTACATGAACAGCATACATACAAAATCACCTCCTCTTAAAAAAACCACATAAATCCATCTATCAAACAGTAAACTGTAAAAAACTGAAAGTGAAAACCAAAGCTATAAGAACATCCCATCTCCCACATAAATATTCTGTCACTTACCAAAATAGTTTTCAGCTCCACCATAAAACTGACAAGATCTGGACAGCTGTGCAACCTCTGGAGGGAACACAGTATCAGTTCATTTTCTTCAACTTATAACTTTTAGTAGTAAACAGTTTCAGTCTAACTACCTATTTTTTTAGTATCATCAAACCAACTAACACAAAGAACCCCAACCCCACATGTTTAAATATTTCAATTACAGAACAAATCTCCCAGACTACAGGAAACTTTACTGAAAACTAACCATCACCTTCATCACATCATGTCACATTACACATTTATATAGTTTACGAAGATTTTTCACTTTATGTGTTTATGAAGATATTTATGAAGACTTTAGTCTTCACCAATGAGAACAGAAGCTTTAGAATCACTCAAAAATGTTTCTTAGTTGGTTACATTTTCTTTAGGAACTCTCCAGACCCATCTGCTTTTAGATGTCGTACATGATTAAGGATCCCTGTCTCTCGTCAGTTGCGGTACACAGCTACACTTCAGTTTCCTCGACTCTGTATCTTTGGTTACTCCCAATTCACAACCTTTTTTCTACAAAGGGGTGCACAGCCCATGAGATACAGTGTCTCAAGTAGCAAATGTGGCAAAGATGCCTTCTTAGAAACAAAATATTCTTCGTGACTGCAGGGCTGTTGCATCCTTGCTCCGAAGTTTCTTCTGGATAGGGAGGTTTAACTTAGATTCCTTGCCTGTCTACAACACAGAATGAGCTAGATCTATCAAAAATTAATGTGAATCCTCTTCTTTGCATTATGAACAGTTTGTAAAAAATAAATATATAAAAAAGGAAAAATAAAATCTGTTTCTAATTGAGAGATTAAAGAAAAATTCCAGTGAAATGTCAGCAGCCATTTATTAGAAATCGTTCTATCTTCAAAAAATAAAGCTTGAATAAAAATAAATATTTACTAAATTCTATCCATCTCTCTTTAGATTGATCTGCAAATCCTCAAAAATTTCAAAATAAATCTTGGCTCTACAATGAAAGGAGAGTTCTTTAACACTTTAACACTTTTAACACAGGTGTGCGAGTATAAGCTTTTCAGAATTACTATAAGCATACATTTAATAGAAATGGTTTTAAAAGTTGTATACCTGCTTTAAAATATGCTGATATCCATGCAGTATCTTCTTTAGGTGCCAGCTACACTCTATCCTAGTCAAACAGTATTTTGTATAAATTTTAAATTCACAGTACATGATTTTTATAGGAGATCAGAAAGCCTGCTACATAACAACATAAAAGTTTTTCTTCAAAAAACAAAGTAAACAATACATCAAAAATTCTGAGTTTTCATATTCAAAGTTATTTAAAAGTTTCAAATGTCACTATCCCAAAGCTCATTAAAAATTAAGCACTTACCTACAAAAGCCTCTGTTCTTTGCTGAAAACAACAACATAATTCTTGCAAGCTAATATGACTTCATAAAATATACCAATATTTAAAAATGATATCCTGAAAATGTCAAAGTTACCTATAATGCAGTTTTAAGTATCTGACCTAGAATGTAATAAAGCTATCGAATACCACATCTGTTCACAGTTCAGAGCAGGCGGGCCTAGGCAGAAGTATGGAATACAATGTTAAAGACTAATCCATGCATGTGTGCATACACACAATACAGCCCCCCCCCCATATTACTATAATAAACACTCACAGTAATAAGAACAGAGCTTTTAAAGAAAAGTTGGGTAACGCAAATTAATACGTATTAACAGGAAAGAGAAAATGATGGTTAGCATAGCTTTTTTAACTTCAAGTATATAATTGCTTAAATTTACAACTTCGGACTGAATTTTGTTTCCCAAATGGTGACATATAAATAATCCGATTTAAATGAACATTTTTTTCCAAGTACATTGATTTATATATAAATACAACCAATTAATTACAACAGATTTCAGAGTTAATTAACAACAAAATATTTTGATATAGGCAATGTTTATTGTCAGCGTTTATTAACGCTGGTGCTGTACAATTTTGTTGCAAGGTTAAGTTGAAAACAGTAAGAATTAATTACCAACATTGATATTGGAAAAAATAATAATTCATATGCATATTCATCATTGCTTTTATCAAAATAAATTTTTGTTACAAACACTTACAAATTGCTTTCATAAAAACTATCTTACCTTGCATTTTTCAGTTGAAAATCCATTGGTAACAGTATCCTGATATGGAAGTCTCTACCCTTGAAAATAAACATTTAGTTAATAGGAAGGTCAGCAAAGAAAAATAGTTGGACACTTGTGGGAAGTTTGTCTTATCTGATTTTCAGGAATATTTTTCAGAATTTTTTTATTTAGGAAAAAAAAGCAGCATGAGTAACAGATAGAAATAATGTTGATTTTAATTCTGAAGTTGAAATACTCTTGACCTCTAACTTGCAGTATTCAGTAAAAACTCTTCAGTGCATCACATTTCATAAAGCAAGAATAACACCTTTTAGAAGAAAAATAAACATTATCCAAATCCGGACAAAACCAAAAAATATAATTTAATCCAAGTCATGCTGAAGTACATGAAAGTCTGTCAAGTCAAAACAGACTCTTACCATAAAAGTACTACACTAAAAAGGAACTTAGGCACTGATCCACAACACATTTCAGCAAGGTTTTAGAAACTGTAAACAAAAACAGTTCCAAGTACATGACTGTAGTTTTTTTCCCTGTTAGTGCAATCCATATGGGGCAGTTCCTAAATGCCACCTACATGTATTTTCAGTAATTGTCCCGATTTGTGATCCTCTCTCTAATTTCTTACGGGATGATCAAAATAAAACTGAAATAAAGAAGGTTTGTGAGTAGGTTTAACTCCTCCCTAAAGCGAAGAGGGCAGTTAACTCATCTCAAAACTTTTATTCCAGACTCTGTTCCAGCTTGAATTATGTCCACAAATTCTGAGATTTCTTCAGCAGGAAATTAAGAACAAAACCAGATTTCCTCCTGTGATTAGATGACCGATGCTTTCAATTTCAGAAAGGCTTTTAATACTGTCTCCCATAACATCCTCACAGACAAAGTGTAGAAGGATGAACTAGATAAGCTGACAGTGAGGTGGACTGAAAACCTGCAGAACTGCTGGGCTCGAAGGGTTGTGATCAGCAGGACAAAGTCCAGCGGGAGGCCCCTGACTAATGGAGCACACCAGGGGTCAGTCCTGGGGCCGACACTATTTGACCTTCATTAGCGACCTGGATGATGGGACAGGATGCATCCTCACTCAGCAAGTTGGCAGAGGATAAAAAACTGGGAGGAGCAGTTGACAGACCGAGTGATTGTGCTACCATTCAGAGGGACCAGGCTGAGGAAATGGGGGGACAGGAACCTCATGAACTTAAAAAGGAAACTGCAAAGTCTTGTACCGGGAAAGGATTCACCCCATGCAGCAGCACACGCTGGTAGCTGACCAGTTAGAGAGCAACTCTGCAGAAAAGGACATGGCGGTCCTCGTGGACATGAAGTTGACCCTGAGCCAGCAATGCTTTCTTGCAGCAAAGAAGGCCAACAGCCTCGTGTGCTGGATTGGGCAGAGCATTTCCAACAGATTGAGGGGGGTGATCCTTCCCCTCTGGCCAGCACTGGTGAAACACACCTGGAGTGCTGGGTTCCCAGTACAAGGAAGGCATGGACATACTGGAGTTAGTCCACTGAAGAACTATGAAGGTGATTAAGAGCTTGAAGAATCTCTTATACGAGGAGAGACTGGGGGAGCTGGGACTAGTTAGCCTGGAGAAAAGAAGGCTGAGGGGGGATCTTGCCAGTGTGTACAAATACCTGATGGAGGAGGACTAAAGAAGGTGTAGCCAGACTCTATGAGTGACACACACTGACAGGATGAGAGGCAATGGGTACAAGTTGAAATACAGGAAATTTCACCTAAATGCAATGCAAAAAACTCAGTAACAGTGAGGGTGGTCAAACACTGGAACAGGCTGCCCGAGAGGTTGCACAGTCTCTGTGCTTGGAGATATTCAAAACCCGACTGGACATGGTCTTGAGCAACCTGCACCAGCTGATGCTGCTAGAGGACCTCCAGAGGTTCCTTTCAACCTCAGTGTTTCTGTGATGTTCACAAGCAAAAACAAGATACCTGTTTCAGAGCTGAATATTCCTCGTTGGCACATCAGCTGCTTCCAAACTCCCCCAAAACTGATGTTTATTGTACACTTAAATCAAGCACATAACCTCAGACTTCGCTACATTATGGCCTTAGCCCTAATAAAAAAATCACATCTGAGAACAGACACTCACACTCGTGTCTTAACCTTCCCTTTAACTCCAGGATGCATTGTAACACACAGAGCATTTCAAAAGTTGCAGCTGTTAGAGTAATGCAAATATAAACACGCTTGCAAATGTCTTGTGAAAGCTGAATACAAGAGTCACCAAAAACCTTCCTGAATTTTGACTGCAAAATGACATTTTTGAAAATGCAAGTGTGACACAGCCCATGTCTTTTGACTTTTACTTATTTTTACAGGAAGAAAATCCCACGCTATTTCTAAATGAAAATACACCTGCTGAGAGCTGTTTCTGTGGTCTGTGTGCACATGCATGTGTGATATTTTAATGAGCTATGGCTGTAGCGTCACTGCGTAGTGCCTCTGATGGCAAATTCGGCTAAAAAGCATTCACTCTCAACCTGTCTTAGGTGCTGTTCTTCTCCCCGCACTGCAATTTACCAGATCCTCAGAGAGATGATGCAGCTACTTAAGCTGAAACCTCAAAAACACAATAAGTCAAAGGAAAATACCCACAATTAGTCATTTGCTTCAACCTTTACCCTAGGCCAAGAGTGCAGGCACGTTAAATCTTCCCCAAAAAAACATTTGCCAGCACAACAAATGCAGCCCACAAGCCATCAGCGAGACCGCGCCGCCAAAAGAAGAGCAATTCCGCGTGCACAAACAGTGCAAACCCGCCGGATCGCGACGTGGGCGCCTCTCCACAGCACCCTTACGGCACACGGCAGGGAACCGGGCGCAGGAAGGCACCGCAACCTCAGGGGCCCCGCTTCGCCCCCCGGCATTTCCTGCTTCACAAACCCAGCGGCTCCGCGCTCGGCCGGGAAGCTGCCGGCCCCGGCAGGGCGGGAAGCGCTCCCCCCTCACAGAGACCCGGTCACGGGGCTGCCTGCCCGCGCAGGCCTTGCGGAGATGGGGGGGAGGCTGACGCGGAGTGACGGCCGCCGGCCAAGCGGCGCGCGGGCCCCAGTACCTGCGCGGTGACGAAGCCCTCGTAGGCCGTCCCCTCCCGGTTCTGAGGCAGCAGCAGCGGGCACTGGCGGAGCAAGGCCCCCGAGCCCACCATGCCGCGTCTCTCCTTCCCGCCCGCCCAGCACGGCCGTTCGAATCCGACGCGCCGCCGGGTGAGGCCCCGCCCCTGGCGGCGCACGCGCCTGAGGGGAAGGGAGGTGCACGCGGCGCGGCCGTTAGGGCGGGCGCGTGCCGGCCGTTGCCTGAGAGGCGGGCGCGTGCCGGCCGTTAGCTGAGGCGGGAAGTCCTGTGGAGACTCTCGCGGCGAGGAGCAGCTTCTAGAACTCTGAGGAGCGCGGCTTCCCGGGAGCGGAGCCGGGCCGAGCTGCGGATCAGCCCCGGGGTTTCCTCACGCTTTAGCACGTCCTGAGGGGACAAGCGCCCTGGACTAAGGAGAACCGTCGAGCAAGACTCTTAATACGCAGCCGGCTGCACCAAGCAGAGTGCAGTGTCACCACAGGCAAGGCAAGGGGTTACTTTTGGCTCGATTCATGGGTTGCTTTTCTAGGAATCATCCAGTGTTTCCTGCCGCAACACATTTAGAGGGATAAAAGCTCTTCTGCCCTCTCACGCAGGTGTTGGGATAAAAACCTTCCTCACTTTTCTGGGTGGGCTGCCACTAGGACCTGACAGTCACTGTGTTTGGGAAAGCCTGAGGAGAGGGACTTACACTGAGGGTTGTTATATATGCTTCAGGAGGCCTTAAAACTTTGCATATAAGGCTGAGCATCACACAAAATACAGCGAGAGGCAGGTTCTGCCTAAATAGACATGTTTGAGAAAGAAAAAGCAGTTTTACAAAGGGATAGGTAACTTACCAAAGTCACCTAAGAGGTGTGTTGCAGAACTAGCGATTGAATCTTGAGAATCCCTGAGGCTGCTTCCCTTGGGAACAAATGCAAATGCAATCTGATTAGCATGCAACATATTACTGAAGTTTGTAGAAGGTCATATATTTATAGGCCAGCTGATAGGGCCTCCACTGTTGGGTATGGTATGAATGACTAAAGTGGCTAAATCTTGTCAACTTTTCCAGTTATTCATCTCTTATCATAGAGGAGGTTACTTCTCCCAACATGTTGAGTCGTTCATATCTTTAAACCAGTGATTCTCGCTGTGGAAATGAGTACAGAAGGCTCAGCAAAATGTAGAAAAGGCAGTATTAGCAGGAGCTCGGCTGTTCCAGGCCAGGGAACTGGGAAGTGGCTGCAAGTTTTTGTGGCAGTCAGAGAACCACTGTCTCTGTTGGCAGCTCAGTACCTGCAGGACAAGAGGAAAATTGAAAGAGAAGCAAAGAAAACAAATAATATGTTTATACCTGCAGCTAGATTTTGTTCCCTTAGCTTGGGAGACCTGTACATGGGGATTGCATGGAAATAGGGGAATCAAAAGGGGTCAAACCCTTTGCAGTTTTATATTGTTGTAGGGCTATTAGAAATATAGCTACTATGCGAGGGAATGAACGTGGGGCCTTGTTTGCTCATTTGAGCTAGATGTTAGTGTCTCTTGTGTTCTGTGTTCTTTTTGTATGCTGCCAAAGTTCCTCTGTCCTGTATTCAAATTCTGCCAATGATTTCCCCAAGCATCAGGCGTACAATGCACTAAAAAGAGTCAATAGAGAGGTGAAAGAGTCCCAAGATTTGCCATTTAAATTCACCACAGTAAGATTTTCAGGAATACATGCTAATAAAAATATATCCTCAGTGCTGGTTAACGTGTTTTTTTACACCTTATCAGTGTCACTGATGATTTCCAGACTTCCAGCAAATTATCAGTGTACCTGAGAAAGACATGTTCTAGCAGTTCAGTGCTTTGCAAGAATGTTGCTCTAGTCACCCTTTTTTGCTCAATTTGGACAATGCAAGACTCCGTTACCAATTCAAGAAACATTTTCTAAATGTATGCACAAACAGGTTTTAAATACCACTATGTTTAACCTGTATGCCCATAGTTTGCTCCCCTAAAGCTGTTCATGTATATTTCAATACCCAGCATGGCTCACCTTTAGCGGTTAATCCAATGCTTCATAGTAAATTACATCCTTCATATTATCTGTTAATTTCATTTTGATCAAAATATTTCTTCTCTTGAGCTGTTTTCTCTCAATACACATTACACTAGAAATTACCTTATTTAATTGTGAAGTATCTCTGTACTTTACCAGGTACAGAGATTATTTCTTAATTGCATCAAATGCAAAACTGAAGACAGTTTTTTTTTCTTCTTAATTTGACCATGTTTATCTTAGTCTCTGACATTAAAAGAAATGTCAAGTCACTTTAGACAAGTGCAGTTATGGAGTAATGTAGCTAAATAAAAATACCATAATATCAGAACCATAAAATATTTTAGTACTGGGGCCCAGAGAACATTAATCATTATCTTACACTGTATATATTGCACACTTTAAACTTTGTATAAAAATGCATTAATTGAAACATTGTTACTTTGATCTGGCACCCAGACTTCAGCATTTTTAAAACAGGAAAATAACAAATAAAAGCAAGAAAGAGGTTTGACAGGTATACTTCTTAAGGCAAAGGAGTCCTGATCTGATCTTTCAGCCCCAGGCCACCTTTACTAATTTAATTACAATCATTGTTTGCCAGAAGAATCATAATCGAGTTTGTTATTAATTATTTGTCCATTCAAATATCACATTCAACTAGTTAAATAATCAAAAAAATCATGACTTGAGTGACAAAACAAACAATATGCAGACCAAATACTTGAAAGCAACAATTTCCAGGCTAGGTTTTGTTAGTAAAATTATCCCACGAACAGTCAGACAGCAAGTACATTCATGGAAGACAGAATTCACGTGAAACCACTCAGTAACCTAAAAAAAAAATTCACTGAAGTAATGTAGATTTCTTAAGAGCTTGATTTTTTATTTATTTAAGGATATTATAAAAGGCAAGAAAATAACAGTGCATTGTTCTCCAACGTTAGTATCTCCAACATAAAACAATCAATTTAAAAACATGCAAAATTGCTAATACTGTTATTGCTGTCCTTCTTCATAACTCAGTGTCATTTTATTCATCTCGCCCCTAAGAAATGACCTTTTCTGTGCGTATCCCCACCTTTTTCCACAAATCCCCTGAGTGACAGAATCTCATCCTAATCCCATTTCCATTTAGATGTTATAGAAAAGCATTGTAGACCTTAGAGGGAATAAGTAATCATAATGGAAAGATAATAATATGTTTATGAAATCTGGATTTTATAATAGCAAATTGAAAAATTACTGTAGTATTTCAAGCCGCTGAAGGTCAGTGTTACTAAGAGTGCAAAGCCATCGATCAAGTGTTTTTAAACTTTCATAGTTTAGATTATTTTTTAATACAGAACATCTCTATTTCAGAGAGCACCTCTCTTCTGAGGTGATTCCTCACCTATCTAGTAATCACAAAATCTGGTGTTAAAAGCAGTAGTTGTTTGTAAGGAAAAGCCACACTGGAAAAATATTTAGTATATTTTAGCTGCCCTTTAAGCAGTCCTAAAAACACAGAACAACTTCACAGGCCTCTACAAAATGCACCATAGACCACAGTTTAAGAATTCCAGTCCTAATGCATTCTTAAAGGTAAGAGCATATGAAAGGACTTATAATTAAACATAGCAAAAGGATACTTTGAATAGTATGCAGTTGTACCTTTTTTTACTAAAGGTAAATTAGCTTTTATGCCTTAAAAATATTAACTTATGCCTAAAAGCTATGCCAAAAGTGTACATGCTGAAAACCAGTAAAACTTAACTGAGGTCCTAGACAGAAAAAAAACCACTTAAACCTTGTCCTCAGCTAATTAAGGAGTTTCCCCTCTCTTGAGCTTCAATTTTCCACTGTTTGAAGCACAGCTCAGACACACTAACAGCCATTGAGACTAGATGGAGTTTTCTGTGACTAAACCAGCAGGCCGTGGTTGTCATCTGAAAGAGGTTTTATTGTACTACTGCTCCTGCTGAATGGCTCACTGTTGTCAAGGACAGTTGTGCTCTTCCTTTCATCCTGTTCCTGGCCCTGCAGCCCCTTCTCACTTATGCCAACTCTGGTTCCTGGTTGATCCCCTTGTACACAGGCCCAGTTTGTTCACTGACCAAACACTAATTGCTTTTTTGATTAATTAGTTTTAGGCTGGCCTGGCTTGCTGAAGCTGTGACATGAGCACTAGAGCTGACATGAAGAAAGCATCAGGAGGGCTCATCCACACGCCAAACCACCCTTTTTGGAAACAGTGAGGTGTTAGATCAGACCCTGGAAGAGCACGCAGGTGAGAACCACCAGGCTTCCCCTTCTACCACAATCCTCCCAGTCCACTGCCTGTTACTGGCACAGTTTTCATGTATACTCCTTCCTTTGTTTTACCCAAGAAATTTTTGCTACAAAATACTTTTAGTGATTTGCATAGAATTGTCTTACACTGTACTTTTATTTCTGCCTATTTTTAAACCATTTTGCATCATTAACAGTTCGCAAACTCAGATGGAGGCTCTGGATATGTCTGTTATAATACCTCAGTACAAAGCAGTGCAGCTATTAACAAAAGTGTCTGAAGCAGCAAATGTGTCTGTTCTGGCGATTTGAAATGCAACTGTTCTTCTATATTTAAGAATTTTAATATTAGAAAACATATGCTGGTACCAAAACCAAGAACACTGATTGATCTATTAACAGGATAAAATGATTAAGTAAGCATTGGATATTTTAAAATGCCTTAGGCCTAGAGGGCTCTCAAAGCTCACGTTCATCTTTGTACATATAGGCAAAATCTTGGCACTCTCTTTGGCAGATGACCCAGTGAAATGACTGATGTATGAACATTAATGTATTCACATAAATTAACTTCTGCACATAAAAAACACACAGGCTTTAAACCCAATTACATCTTCCTGAATTGTACAAATACTCCCTTTGCAGTCAGTGGCAACTCAAGAAGACGAGGCCAATCCATATGTTGTATTGATTCTAAAGGCACAAGAGGATGCAGTTAATCCCTTTCAAACCCTGCAGAGCACAAACTCTTGGAGATCTTCCAAGCAGCCAGATGAAAGTTGCCTTTCAGAACCAGGGAATGTATGTTAGAGATTCCAAAAGATGCTGGGCCAAAATCTGGCCTTGCTTTTACCGGTGTAAAATGAGAATATTCCAGTGGAAATGTGTATATGTACACCAATATAAATATAAAACTGATGATTATCTTGCAAGACAGAGTATAATGCTAACATCCTCTTTCCTGTTAATTCCTAAGAAAACCAAAGTGAAGATAACAAACAAATGAAAATATTGTCTTGTTTCAGCTAGATGTTTTATAACTCCCAAAACATTTGTCAGACACTTCATGATAGCTTTGAGGGTCTTTTGTGCTGCTAATAGGTTTTACCTGGAAATAATTCAAATACCAGAGTGATGATTGACAGCATAAATCTTCCCAGGTAGGTTGAAAACTGTTAAAAGTTGCAAATGCACCCATGGTCTCTGTTCACATGTGAATGGGGTCTCCTGTACACACATGACTTGTAGCATCCATGACAGTCATTACAGATGTGAAACTTGAGAATTGTCTTTCTGTAAAGTTAAAGGCTTAGCACCTTTAGATGTGTTCACACGGAATTTTTATCCATCAGCCAGTATCTGACTATTTTGAACCTATGGTATTTCACTTGGGTGTTGGCACTGCCTTTTTGTGGGATTTTCTAAATACTGTAGGAATACAAAACCATCTCTCAAGCATAGCTCAGAATCCACAGTCTAACTCCCAAGATCCAGTTCAGAATCCTCAGATTTCGGGGTGTAGCTGGATCATGCAAGTAACACTGAGGTAGAGATGAACTAGGTTACTAAATAAATGTCATATTTGTACGGTGTTAAAGTATATTGTTATCACTGGCTAAGTTCCAGCATTAGTGCCCATTGTAAATCAATATTGTCTAGTAAAATAAAATAAAATGCCTGTATTATCCAAAATGAGGGAAGTCATTAAGACAGAGCCATATCACCAGGCATCATTTTCCCTACATTTTCAAGGTTTCCTCACCCTCAGTTTAGAAAACTTACATAACAAAAACAAATTTTGAAGCAAAACTAAATATGTTCTTTTATAAATTTCACAACAACATGAACATGTAAAACAAAGGCTCTAAGTTTGTATGCATTTTTAAATGATAAAATTACTCCATATTCGCAGACTGTTGGGAAGTGTGAAGTATACTGACAGCAAACACTAATTTTCAGAACATTAAGGTCAGAAAGGTGAGTCATTGCTGCCCATTTGTCATGGTTTAACCTGACAGTCAGCCAAATACCGTGCAGCCACTCGCTCACTTCCCCACCACCCCCCCAGCGGGAGGGGAAAGATTCGGAAGGGTAAGAGTGAGAAAAACTCGTGGGCTGAGATGAAGACAGTTCAATAGAACAGAAAAGGGAAAATAATAATAATAATGATAGAATATACAAAATGAGTGATGCACAATGCAATTGCTCATCACCCGTGCTGACCGATAACCAAGTAGCGATCGGTACTTCCTGGATCACGCCTACCATTCATATACTGAGCATGATGACACATGGTATGGAATATCCCATTGGCCAGCTGGGCTGGCTGTCCTGATTATGTTCCCTCTCATCTTGTGTACCTAGCTCAGTCAGTAGGCATGGGAGCCGTCCTTGGACTAGGAGGGTACTTAGCAACAACTGAAATCATCAGTGTGTTATCAACATTCTCCTGGTACTAAATCCAAAACACAGCACTAGGAAGAAATTTGACCCTATCCCAGCCGAAACCAGGACACCATTACCTTAAGAATGTCTTTCATTACTTTTAACTCTTGAACTATTTAAAAGAGTTGCCTCAAAACTCGCAGAAAAACAGCTATTATTCATGCATAGCAGTCTATAAATTGGGGCAAATCCATTCTTTGTCTTAGAAACAAAGAAGATGAATACTTACTGTTCTGTCTAAATTTAAAGTTGTATGCGGTCAGTGGCTTAAAAATTCATTGTATCTGCATAGGCACCTTATGAAGAAAGCTAGTGTTTGTCTAGATTAGTTTTCAAACCAGTAGATGCAACTCTAGTGATTTTATGCTAAGCAAAAAGTTTACATTATAGCACTTTATTACATTTAACTTTATAATAGTTTTCAGTAAATGCATAAGAGGAGCACAGACTATAAAAGTAGAGAATACTGTGCAGAAATTACAAAGAAAAAAGAAAAATACATAATGTATGATGTAAAAAGAAACAGATAACGAAAATTAAAAGGATTTTACTAGAGAAAAACAATTTCATTTTATTGTAAAGCTCTAAATGAATAAAATAAAGTCTTTGAATGTGAAGATGATTAAAAAGACAAAATCATTAGCTAAAGATATTTACAAGTTTAGGCTTTCATTTTGATTGTAATTTTAATTAGCTGGACACTGGGGGGGATGAAAATGAAAGCCTACATCATCTACTTACACTTTAAATTGCATTCCACCTTAATTTTCTGCTCTTCAGTTCTTAATTTTCTCTATTTTTGTTCTAAGTAATCCGGTTATCAGAATAAAGTGATTTTCTCTCAGCCAGGTTTAACATTCAGTATTTGAGTCTGTGAACCAAAAGTTCACCCCACTGCTTCAATTTTTATTCTTTCAACAGCAGAAACTCTCCAGGAAACTTTTCCAGTCTTTTGTCTGTACAGCAGGGTGCTTTATGTACACATGACAGTTATGTAGCTAATAACAAAGGATTCTATTTTAAAAATAATTATGTTCCATTTACACAGTTTCCCACGGAATTTACTTATAAAATGCAGGATGCACCAAAAGATTAAATGCCATTTTCCTGTTCATTAAAGCCATTTTTCTAAATGTAACTGAGTTATTTGCCTTTTTGTCTTGAAGGAACCACATGCCCAAGAAGTGGTTAGAGTCAGTTTATTCTTAAACAAAAGAACTAACTACATTTAGGCTGTGTCTGCAGCGTACAGTTAACTTGCCAATTTGTACCCCAACGTCAGGGCATGGACAGATACTCCTTTCATGAATAGCTGTACTAATTGAAGATGCTGAAGACACTATTGACCTGACTGTCCCTTCTGTGCCAAAAAGCGCTTCTTGAGCTGATCAGTCTGAGTGAGGGAACACAGCAGATCCTCCTGCTTCTAGCAAAGCCATCCAGGTTGATTTAAATATTTTATGAAGGCAATTGAAGCAGATTATGTTGCCTTTTCCAGAAAAGCTCTGGAAGCAGAAATCCAGAGCTGAGATGGCTGCTGCAGGTACATAAGCAAGACATTTAGTCACCATGTGAGCATCCTCATTATCAACCCTTATCTGTATGAAGGATTCCTCACAGTTTCTGCCTTCTCCTGAACATGAACTGTTGTCAAGTAACATGGGATTCTTCTGCAAGTTGACATGTAAGACACCTTGTTGGCCCATGGGTGAGCTGTGGAAAGGGCATAAAAGGACTATCAACACATCAGGGCTTTCATCTGCACTGGAAATGGAAGATGTTACATAAAAGAGAGCAAGCCTGTATTTCAGCCCTTAACCTAGCCAGGTTAACTGGTTTGGGCTAAAGTATCTACCCTGCAATTGATGTTTTCTCTTAAAGGTCAACAGAAGAGTTAATGTTCTCAGTAAGTCCTTGTTCCTTTCCAAATAGTTTCTTTTAAGAACAATTCAGTTCAAAGAGATGTCTTCTATACCATTCTTATATTACATGATTAGTTTTAGCTGGCTAAAAATACCAGCAAGCATAGTTTGATCTTGACAAGATCATTTTATCTCATTGTTTAAAAAGCAATTCATTCACAGGCCTTCTTGCCCTGTCTTCCCACTTCAGGAAAGAACGCAGATAGGATTCACTCAGGGCCTTTTTGTAAGACAGTTTCCACTGAGTGTATAAACAATCTTCAGCAAAGCCTACAAATACCTTTCTGTACCTGGGAGTTCTTACCTTTTTAGTGTCATTTTAGTTCAGATCAGCATTGTGCTTTTGAAGTGCATCTCTGATTGTCCCGATGTTCTGTGCTTTGATTCACATCATGATGTGGTATTGAAGCACATAAACTGAATTCCTTTTGGATTAAACTGAAGTGGAAAATGCTGAAATGCATCTAATGCACTCCAGCTGCAAATGGGCATTCTGTCAAGTGAACCCAACCCTAGCTTTTTTTTCAAATTTAAAAAAAAAAAAAAAAGTGTGACATGGTCATCACACCCTCATCACTACCTATTTTGCTTTAAGTTAACAGTCCTCCTGGTCTATAAACACTGCTAATGCAGGTGCAAGTTTAAGGATGATCTACTTCAAATTCAGCACTTCCCTATTTCTAGTTTTACTTATTTCTCTTTTATAGAATTAGTTGTTCATCATGTAGTCACCCTCTCCCAACTAATTCTAATATGTTCAGAACTCTGTCAAGATACAGTTGTCTGTTCCCTGGGCAGAACAGCCAATTGCAAATGTTATATTTAAAACTAAAGGTCCAATTATGGGACCAATTTATGATCTCAGTAGAGCCAATATAAATCTGATATAGTTCATCGACTTTAACCTGACTGCAGTAGCTTTACTCCAGATTTGCTCATGTGTAATGAAATTGAGTTCAGACAATGGCTCCTATTATTACTTTTTTAAGAATTAACTAGTAATGTAAGTTGCAATACAGAGTCCTTCCACCTTTGAGACAAGGCTTCATAATTATCACTTGTGGGTCAAAAGCATATATTCAGTCCAATGGTGCTTCAAGGACTGAAGTGCTTTAAAGATTTTGCTTCAGAAAGCAAGAGGTAGGCATATCGAGACATGAAGACTTTAGCAAAACTGCCTGGAAATAAAGACTGGTCACCTGGTGTAATGTATACATACATAAATACAAAAAAGATTTTGTTTATCCAAAGTAACTGATAAGGTTCACTTTCTTTCTGTGTGCATGCTGTAGAAGTATTAAGAATTTTTCTGGGTTTCAGTTTATAAGGTTTGGTGGAATTCTCCAAAGGGGAGGTACACTATGCAGAATCTGCAAAGGCCACGTTTCTGCAGATTGATTATTTTCAATATCCAGATTGAGAATAGAGATGCTGGCCTAGAGCTTCAGTGCTTCCATCCTATTCTTTAGGGGGTGTGCACATATGCCGACTTTAGCACTGTCAAGCAATATCTGTATAGCAAGAACCCAGCCCTTCCAAAAACAATTCAAAGCACTTAAAATTAGGCTTTTGCTCTGTATTACTCCCCAGAGGAGCCTGTCTGTCTGTAACAACTAATGCAAGTTAGTGAGGCAAACCTCTGTAGACAAAATTTAGATTTTTTTTCAGTACATTCCCTTATTCCTATAGAAACATGGTAGTTCTCTGGGTGTCATTAAAAATGTAGTAGAAATTTGTATACAGTTGTATGGTTTTTTTTAAATACGTAGGAAGAAAATACCGTCTCATTTTTGTGCACTGTGCACAATGTGGATTAAAAACCCAAGTAAGCACATATGATTTCCATAGCGCACACAGCTATTGAATAAGCAAGCATCAGTACTGCATAGTGACTTTTCAAACCAGAACTTAAAGCATGTTTTCAAGTTTTAAGTGAAGATTCCCCATTAGATATTTAGCATCTCCACTTTCTTTCCTGTTTTTTCAAGTTATTTATCTTTCTGGAATTTCCTTAACAACAGCAGACACCTTAAAGGTTTTTGTTTGGTTGGGGTTTTTGTTTTGGGTTTTTTTGGTGTGGTGTTTTTTTTTGTTTGGTTGTTTTTTTTTTAACTTTATGCAGTTCAGTTATGTTAGATCTTGCCAATAATTCAATGCCAGTTCTATTTTGTCTTCCCCCTCCCCCTTATTGACATTTTTCAAGAAAGTCGAGGGAGTAGTTTGAATTTCCCTGCTTCCCAGTACTTTAAAGACTAGTAGAAATCTGTCAAAGAAGAAATATGGCAGTGGAACTTTCTTTTGAACTTTCACAGCCAGCCTAGTCCCCTGGTTTCTGTGATAACTATTTGTGAATTCCTAGAGAAGAAAGGAACAGATACCCTCAGAGGTAACTTGCTTATGTTAAATAGTCCAGTTGAAAAAAGTATGACTATTCACCCCCCATACTCAAGAAAGAAGAGTCATTCAGAAAAATATTTAAGTCAACATTTAACATAAACATCTATTTCAGAGCTGTCCAGATCAGGTATGGTTTTAAGTAGGTGCTATCCTCAGGGAAGCTTTGATCCAAAATTTCCTGAAATTCATAGATATCCCACTTTACTGTTTGGAGTTTTGTTTTTGTCAAATTAACAAAAAAGAAGTTAAGTAAGTGAGTAAATGCTCTACCCAGTTAGTCTGCTGCAAAATAGCTGCAGATAGGTGATAGTCAGAGTCACTGACTAAATTATATTAGAACAGAGGACTAATTGTAGACAGCGATCCAATGAAGCACATGGGGACTGAACACAGGGTTAAAACAGAATTCAGGTGTCTAAACTCAAACTACACTGCATACCATACATTAGATATATAATAAATAAAGATGTTTCAATTAAAGCTAAGAGTGAAATTCTTGACACTGATGAAATTCTCTTACCTGGGAATCAGAGCCCTGCATAACATAATCTAGCAGAGCTCTGTCAACTTCTCAGTTTATGCTGGCCCTGGGTTTAAGTCTGTATGTTTGAATGCTTGGAATTAGTTTCAGGTGCAGTAATCACAGAAAGAAAACATGCGCAGAGACACAACTTTTTAAAGAAATAACAAAACTGAAACAGGTTTTGAGAATTATCCATCAAATTACATTTTTAAGAGTGGCTATTAAAATGTTGATGAAAGAATATAAGATGATGAGTCAGGGACACTAAAAGACCAAATGCATGGGTTCTACAAGATATTACACTAAGTGCTAAGAATTTCACTTTATAACCCAATGTGATTAAATAGCATACTGCTGAAAATGCAGATGTTATACTACTATAGTTAAAAAAAAAAAGCGCCTTTTAAAGATGTTTCTAATTAAATCATGAAAGATCACAAAGAAAATAGGGAGGGGCTTTGCTAAGAGTGCGGTCATATAGAAGGACCAGGATTTGAGGCTGATTATTAAAGTTTCCTTCTTCAAACTACATGGCCTTGAAGCCATTGAAAGCTTGAAAGATTTTTCTGGTGAAACTGAGTAATGTTATGGTTATGTTGTACTACTCAGTAATACGTGTGAGCTGCTTGTAAGGAAGGATTCTTTTTTAAGGAAAATCTGTTTTTAGGTTGACCTTGGACTCATATTTCTAAGGCAGATAAAGAGAAGGCAACATTCACAGCAGTGAAGATTCCTGCCAGCTATGTAACATTCAAATCTCAGTTAAGCTTGTTTTAAAATGGCAGTGATAGTGATAGAAAAAGTAAAATAATTCACCTATCTTTCAAAACAGAGGTGTTAGTATAAAATAAGGCTTCAGCAAGGACAGCAGGATTTATGAAAACAATCATTTGTGTATGGGATTTTTTATTCTTAAATAATCCTGATTTCTTAGGCATTAGACAAGAGACTGTTTATGAACTAAAAGAAGTGTGAGCATTTTGTTATGTTTTATAGGGTTAGAAGTACATGTCAGTAAATATTAAAATAGTCCATAACACACTTGAGATTGTGGACCTTGCTTAATCTCAAAATATTCCAGTACTTGCGGAATAATGTCTTCTGTATTCCAAAGGCTTTTCTTCTGCCATTCAACCTACTGTCATTATGTATTGTTTGAAGGAAGTACTTAACCATAAGAAGTTATGGATGAACATGTTCAAGTATGGGAACAAGCCTATGAATGTATGCCAGATTCCCTTGTTCTAGGATATTCCATTCATACACTTAAATCCATTTTTACAGGGTCAAGTCTGGCTCTTTGTCCCTATTTTCTTCTACATAACCAAATTCTTCCAGGCTGAACAAGAAGTGTGTTTCTGTTCAGTCTAATGTTCTTTCTTCTTTATAGAAATTAAACATTCTGATTTGGAGCTGATCATCCTCACTTCCCAGCAGGTCAGTAGTAATTACTTGATTCCATGCTGTCCATATCCTTCAAAATCTGAGACAAGATACTCCTAAAAATCAGGTGCTGATGGAATTGTGAAACATATTCATTCTTGCAAACCTCTTCTGAAAAGAGTTGAAGGAACAAATTCTTTGTAGAGTTAGACTTGCCAGGCTCCTTGGCTGACATCCCAAACTAAAAGCTCTCTCGCATTTTGAAGTCTAGATGTGACCTTTTCACCTACTCTTCTGGGGAACTACTTTAGGTTGATTGCTTTATTCATGTCTTTCTTATCTCTAAAGTTCTCATAACTTTTTTTGTTGTTTTAGTACAGTGACCATACTATTAACCCAGTCTGAATTAACTCCAAATGATTGAGCCATCTGGTGAAGTTCAGTTTGTATTCTGTCTCTACTTCAGAAAGCACACTGGGGCCTATAGCAGTGTGATATATTATAGATTTAATGCATCCCAATCCATTAAAAACTTCATCAGATTCGTTAACTGTAGTTTGTACATCCATTTCAGTAGACGAATTTGTTTGATCATATGCATTTGCGGTTGGCTGTTATATCTAAGCATGTTTCCTCTTCCACTGCTTGTAACTTTAGCCAGTGGCATCTCCTCTGTAGAAAGAACAGTTTGGCTTCATCTGACCATTTTAATTGCTCGCTAGTGAATCATATTTAGTACTTTAGTATTTGAGCTTTCGGTGGCTGTTTTTCTGCATGTGTTTACCACTATTACATTTCACACAACTTGCAAAACTACTGCATGTTGCCTTTATTTCTAGTGTCACAAACTGTTAAGGAAAGGGTCTGGGTTTGAATGTTGGTATAGAAACAGAATAATTAACTCAGTTTCTTCATGACGATCTAAACTTTGCTCTCTGAGTGTATGCCCAGGCATGTAATTTGGTTTTGCGAATATTAAATTTTTGCTGGACATGAAACAATTTTGCAGAATGGATGCTCTCATGATATACCTAGTATCCAGCCAAAGCTGTGAGTTTTAGAGATGTGACTCTAGATACCATAACTATTTTTTAAAAGGCCTGGCTGCTTAGAGCAGCTTAAGTCGATGACATTGTGGCTGTCAGCAGAGCCTTGGAAGCACAAATTCTGTGTTCTCTATACTAACAGTAAAATAGAAGAAAAAGTTTTTTCCTTAAAGCAATGACTTTAATGATAATCTTATGATTCATCAGAGACTGATTCCTTATTTGCGATCATTTAGAGGTTGCAAGTATTGTGCAGTCTTTCCTCATATCTCTTCATCCTGGTGTGATTATTTTTCTTTTCTTTGGAATTTTTTTTTTAATTGTTTAGCCTTGAACTTTGTCTTTATTGAAACAAATGGATTTTTTACTCAAATACATTTCAGTTATTTTTCCAAAACTTATTATTTCATTTAGAAATATTTTTGCTATCAATGTAAATATTCACTGTTTTCGTAACATCCAAATTACTTGATACAATTATTCTGTAAAATGATAACTATTTATAGCAAGATATTCACCCTCCAAACAATTACATGGAAACTGAAATTTATCGGATTTTAAAAAATACTTTACAAGAATATTTATTTTATACTTAGCTAGCCTGTATTTATTTAAAATGTTATTGTAATACTTTTTTTTTTCTAGAGTTACCATTTTTTATTAAGAGAAAAATATCAGCGATCATTCTTACAAACCTTCTCTAGATTTTTTGATAAAGAGGGAATGACATTTTAATGGGAAAATAAACAAATCTAAAAAGGATATAATCTTCCTTACAATACTTATAAGCTTCAGTTAAAAACCCCCCTGAATTAAATTGTTTTGGTCCAGTCTTTTGAACGTTCCATGAGTAGGCTATTCACACCTAAAACATTCTGCACTGTTATGTGCACGTTCAAAATATCGCTTAGTGGTCTTTCCATGCTACTAGTTTAAAAAGGAAATGTTTCTGTACCAATAACTTTTTGGGGTAGATCAATGTTTATTTGACTTTTTTTTCTTAATTGTTCAGCAATTTCCAGCTATTTCTGGTTGCAAAGAAATATACAATAGGTCTTGAAACCCTCTGGGCCTGTGACATGGAACAGTACATGATTTCTCTCCCTTCTGTCTTATTTTTTTACAGTTCTTCTTCCAGGAAAATTTGGGAGTGCTTCAACTGCTTCTGGAGTTGCAAAATACGTTCCAGCATGAGGAACAGTGGTAAGTTCATTTGCTCTACTTTTGTCAAGATCCCATTTATTTCTGACACTATATAATTAGAACAAGTGGCGGTTAAAAATTCTCCCCAAAACTAATTTCCTGCTCCCATTCAAAAGCATAGATCAAGGTCATGACAGGCTGTGCTCCTCTCACATATTAGCCTGTACTGACTCTAATGGATCCTCAACAAAATTCTGGAGTTGATGTATGTAAAGAAGGCATCTCTTCCACGACATTATGAATTTTCCCCTTTTTAAAGACAAACCAAAACAGAAATCCCAACTGTTTAAACAGAAATTCAGTGGAAAAATTAAATGTGTTCAACATATGGCATCCTAAAACACCTGATATTTTAAATCTATGGTAAATGTCAAGAACATTTTTACTGTCCTCCCTACATTACCTCACTTGGATCATTTGTCTTTCAAAGGACTAGTAAACCTTAATTTGCTTTAGCAGCTTTGAATGGATTTTTATTGTTTCTTACCACAGCCTTTCAACTCTGGTAATTTGAAAACTAAATATGAACTGCAAAACTCAATCAATCCTGTAGTATTCTTTTAATACCAATTTTTATATAATTAGCCCCCAAACTGTGTTCAATTACTGACAATTATTCTCATGCACTTTGAGGAACAACACTAATTTCACACTTAGCAGCATTTTAAAAGGAAGGTGATTCAAACACTATATAAAAAAGTTCCTCTCTCAAGAGCTATACAGCATTGTTGTAGACTTTATGAGAAAAATAGGGTTCTGCTGTGGTACAATACCAGAATTCAGATTTTACAAAAACACACACGTATATGTGATTCTGTTTGGCAGGTAGTTTGTGGTAGTATTTTTATAATGCTAACTAGGCCTGTTATAAGCTTGGCTGTGTTCTTTTTAAACCAATAAAATTATGGAAAAATCCACAGGAATTGATGGGCCAGATTAAGACTAATGATTAAAGTGATATAATCAGGGTCTCTTACATCCAGATTCCTTTCTCTTAAGTTGTCTTACAGATATTAGAAGCATCCCTCTTAGAACTGTTACAGGGTGCCTTCCCTCAGGTTATAAAATCATATGTTTTCTCATCTTTGGACCATTCTTTCTCTCTATCCCATAAGAATACAGGCGGAAAGGATTGGTGATGTCATTATGGTACTATGGTAATGATATACAGCTTCTGTTCCAGTGAGGTCATTGGAACTATCAGTCACTTTGTAGGGACAAATTATTTTTGTTATATCTATTTTGTTGTTGGACTCTCTGATGGATCTTGTGACAACTGGAAATTCTATTTATTTATGTGCATATTTTTAAAATGTTGTCAGTAGAGCCCAGAGTATTGACTGGGTACTCTTATTATAAAGCAGTAAAAATCCAAATAAAGAAATAAATCAAATGACACCTTCCTCAAACGTGAGTTACAAAATGGAGCTAACAGATATTGATAAGTAGCAGTCTTCAGAAGATCTTCTAAATTATCTAGGATGTGCTATGAAGTTTAAGCAGAGGAGACAAGGAAAGAGAAGAGTTATTGTCAAAACAGCGTGCACATACTTAGCAACAAAAATAACAACCTTTTGTTGGCGAATGACAGCCAATCTTAGCTCTAGTGTGTATCTCAATGATATGAAGAAAAGTTATACGATAAATAAAATTGTATGCATTGCAACTTCCCAAACACACTGCATGGCTGAAGAATAAAGACCAGTAACTAAATTCCTGCAAAGGATAGACACAAGGTTGTTTTAGTTTAAATGTAAATTTCAGGCAGAGTCCTACAAACACCATGAATTGTAGTGGGTTTGTTGTTAAGATTTCATTCTTTATAGTAGGCTCTAATTTCAAGTGAAATGCTGATTTAAACCTCTATAATCATGATTTTAAGGTAAATCAAAGCCAGCCCACAGTACTAATTGTGATAACCAGTTGCAGGTTTTTGCACTATCTTGTATTGGGTTGGTCCATATTTTTTCTAGAAAGCTGACCTATATCTTCTTTCCCCTTTATGGCATACCAGTGCCATTATAAATCACCAGGAAAAAAGTCATAACTTTATAAAACTGTAAGAGTCAACTACAGATCATGCCAGTGACTACTTGGGTAACATGACTGACAAGATGAGAATGTAGTGATAAAAGGAAGCCCCAAGTCGTGCTCAGTCAGCAGCACTGGAAAAAAGACGACCTAACTTGGGGGAAAAAGGTGACCAAAATGCAATGGAGCCCCTTGAGGGCATAAGTAAATTATGACTCATAGGCTAAGTAGGATCTGTCTTTGGAGAAAAAGAGGAGCCGTGCATGCATAAACGCCATCTTGGAAAGGTATATTAAAATGTAGACTAATCCAAAGCCCACTGAAGGCAATAAATTTTTTTTCTGCTCATTCGGGAGGCTTTGGATAATGATCCTGCAGGTGACAGAAGCACTCTCAGAAGCTTTTGCAGACTAAGGAAAGATATGATTTCTACAGTATTCCACCATTTGTATAGGTACAGTATTGAAAACAATCTCAATGCTCTTAGTAACGCTTAACAATCCACAACTTCACAGCCGTAGTTATCCTCTCTAAAGTGAATAATGTCTGTGAGAATTAGGGGAAGGAAGTATTTGACTCTGAGAAGAGCTTTTACAGTTTATCAGGTAAGTAGTATGCATTTTAAAATTAGGTTGCTCTAATCTAGTTAATTGCAGTGTTTTTTAGTGCTGTAGATCCAAACTATTATGTGAATAATGTCTTTTAAAAGAAGTTAACTAAACATTTTACTATTTACACAGGAGATCTCTAAGGATATTTTTTTACTGGATCACATAGCCTCAGCAAACATTTTAAAGTTGAAAAACTGAAATAGCAAAAGATAAAATTCAGGGAATATAAAAGGTTAAAAACAGTCTGGTTAAAACAGTCAGGGCACAGAATCTCATAGCGAAGACTGAAGCTGTATTGTGAGCTCACCTGCTTTTGTTTACCTATTGCAGTGTTCTTCAAAAAGAAAGTGTATATCAAAACAATATGTACAGCAATACCTAGACACAACATAATGAATTAATAATGGACCTTCAGTCTTAACTGTGAATTCCCTTGCATTAGTTGGTATATTGCCGATATAGATAGGGTTTTGTAGCTTAATACGTAGCAGCACATAGAGTGTCAGCTGGAAATTCATTTCGTAGTTGTGGAACAATATACAGAATACAATAAACCCATTCCCACCTTCCCATTCCTTTCTTACAGTAGGAAGCCAACATTTAGAAACCCATAGCAAACAAACACCTGCTAAGCATAAATCACAAGCATGAACACAGCACTGGACAAGTTCAGAGAGATACGATGGGAGAAAAATCCGTGAAAAACCTTAATAGTCATTAGGAAAATCTAACATTTATTTCACAAACTGACAGGTGGCCAGTGAATCGACTTCAGAACAACCATAAAGAAAGAACTGGTTATTATGCTAGTAAAACTTAAACAGCAGAGCTTTTTAATGAGCTGCACCCTGTTAGGAGTACACTGAGGGAGCCCAAGCAGGAAAAAGCAATAATCACATCTAGCAATAACAAGAGGATCAACTAATATCCATCATAATTTCTCCCTGTTTTGCTTCTCCCTATTAGTATGACATATAGTAGAAATAGAAGCAGCCTAACAAGATACTGAGCAAAACAGGTGCAGAAACAAAAGCATCTTCCATTTAGAGAGTCAGCATTTTTCTTTGAAAAAAACTCTTTATACTATGCAGGTTGGAGCCTAGGTTGCCCATTGTTTATACCCATTGTGTGATGTGTGCACTATTTTATCTCTTCCTGCAGAGTTTGGTTGTGACATACATAACACATGTGCCCATAAAGTTACCCAGCAATGCACTGGAAAGGTTCAATATATGTCACGGCAAGCGTATTTCTTTGTTAATTCCATAAAGACAGTCTGGAGAAGCCAAGTCTCCTGCAATTTTTGTGTCCACAGTGGGGAGAAAACAGCACATTGCATGCTATCATTATCACAGAATTATAGTGTACTATGTAATACTTTTACTCTTGCCAGAGAATGGTAGTGGAAATGGCATTGCCCCATTACTAATGCTTAATGTATGACCAATCAGAAGCTGAAAATCATATGACCAGTGGCAGCTTATGCCATTCCATCAGTTAGTAAATTGGATGCAGTTTGTCAGATGGACACAATATCCCTCCACTGTAGGTGGTCTCTGTTTCATTAGATTTCAGATTGATGGTAGTGAACAATAATCCAAAAGTGTGCAATAGGTACATCAACCTCATTTTTCATTAACAGTGCTTCCCAAACGTATTGGAAGCAGGTACGAAACATAGATTTTGTTTGGCTTACTTTGATCCATGCAGAGACTATTGGGTATCTGACTTCGCTGCTGGAGGCTTATGGTTTCAGTTAGCAGAACCTGGTACAGCAACTGGATATGGTGTTTTTGATATAATCTAGTCATTTAAGTATGATGCAGAAATAGTGGGTGGCAAAGCTGCTATATTTTTTTTTTTTATGAAGTAATGAGCAACCAACATTCTATCTACATACAAGGCACTGAAGTTACTAGAGCATCTTTCTAAATTATGTGATAGATACAAGAGTGGTAGTGATTTTTTTTCTGTATTTCCCAAGAGATTAACAGAAATGTTGGTGCATGTCTGCTGCTTCTAAAAGAAACAAAAAGACTGAAAGTCTTTCCCAGGGTCACTGAAATGACATACAAAACAGCTGCTCATGTATTTTACACATTTTTGGCTTATAGGGATATGTTTTACTTCACAATGAAATAAATTAAAGTAGTATATTATGTTGCTCAAATATTGGCTAATTGAAAAGGCATTTTTAATGCAGGTGACTTTGGATCCCTGCAAATAATATAATATTTGTAAAGATGGCAGAAAACTGATACTAGACACTGCAGCAGATGAGTAAGAACTGCTGTCGTCAGAACTGATATGGTACCACATGCTTTCACTATCTTTGGTACAGTTTTCTTTCTAATTTTTATATTGAAAAAGTGTGCGCATGCATTATTAGCAAGTTAAACATACTTCTAAAAATAAAATCAAAGCTCTAAATAAAATATTATGAAGCAAATCACTATCAATTTTCTCTTATTTAAATTAGTTTTTAATGTTAAGATGAATGGATCATATTATGTAGAAGTATATATACTGTTAATCATGTAACATCAAGCTATACATGTAGTCAAGATAGGCAATATGGTTTACTCGTTAGATGCATTTCTTATCTCAGTTTTACAAGAAGTTTCCATCCACAATATTTCATTGTCTCTGAGAAATGTACGTCTAGGTTCTAAAGATTTAAAAAAACCTTTCCATTTGAATAGCATGAACACGAGCACTGTTCTGTATGGGGCTGAGGGAGGGGGATGTCTGTATGTGCATGTATTTGGCATGAATTTACATGGAATATATTGATGCAGGGTCTCACATCATGCCATTTTTTCAACAGTATCTCTTATTGTTTAAGAATATCTTTTCACTTTTATGCTTTTCTGTAGTTATCTAACGTAATTGGGCAAATTTTCTTCTGAAGTTCTAAAACGTATGTCCATTGCCCTGGTTTTTCAGCCTTGAGCATATCTCTTTAATAGATCACTTTCAAGAAGATGATACATTGATATTCTGCTTTAATTAGTGTCATGAAAAAGAAAAAGCCCTTCAAATGTCAATGGCTTGCAAAAGTTGTTGGAGCATCTTCTTAAAGCAAATCTGAAGGACTGGCCCTCACTATTTTTTTTTCTTCCTTTCACATGATCATATTACAGGAGTTTTTTTGTAAACTGGTGTTATAAACGATTATTTTTAGTTAAGAGAAGCACCAGGAAAGATTAAAAAATGGATATAAAGACATTTTGGTTCTTGATCTTCTTTCTTCTCATCTCAACCTTTAGAAAGTCTTGCTGGAAGAACACAAGGAACAGCAGGAAGGTTTCTAACAGGTCTTTGAGACCTCCTTGCAGTCAGATCCCAGGGGAGCTAGAACAGTATACCTCTGTGGTTCAAAAACTCTTTGGGCCAGAAAAAGGGGCCTTTATCTGCTGACATTTCAAACATATTCAATCAAATATTGATCTAGAAAATCAGCCACTTTTTCTCTAGCAAAGAAATTAAATTAGTGCTACCTACTGAAGATCTACAAATGGTTCTCCTGAAGATAATGATAGTACCCTAGGCTATTCCTAGGATCAAAAGTTTTTATGGACACCAAACTGATTTAATATTTTCTGTAATGCATGGAGAAAAAAGGGTGAAAGATCTGCTTGCCAATAGTAATGTGCTGGAGATTATCTCATGTGGCGAGTCCTTGCATCAAGGAGCCAGGTAGGTTTTTCAAATCCATCTCATCTTTGGAATAAAAGAAATGGAATGTAGCCCATTTCACCTTACACAAAGATTTTCATCACCAGAAACATCTGATACCTCTTATTTAAGTTGGCTCTGGTACCACATACTCCTCTAACTCATAAACATTTCCTGTCTCTGTTGTGTTCTGTTTTCAAGGTGTCCCGTATGTTGCTGTGGAAGAAGTGAGAAGTCTCTTCTTCATACTCTAAACACTAACATATCATAAAACATGTCTAATGTGCAATAATGGGATAAAGATTCCTTCGAAAATATTTTAAGTACCATTGTTGAAACATTTTCATCATTTGTATTATGAAAAAAGGTAGTCTTTACAAAAGAGTGTAAGGGTTTAATAATTTAATTAGTACCCTATTCTATGAATTTACTGGAAAAAAATAATGAGGCATTAGTTTTTATTAAAGTGTTTCTCACATTCTCACCCATAAAATCATGTCTTGGGGATTTAACTACAGTGAGACAAGGAACTGAATTGTTACTGGCTGAATCGGTAACGGGTGGATTTTTCACTTCTCTCACTTCTTCATGAGAGAGAGGTGCATAGATTTGATGATAATTTGAAATTCTGACATTTTATATTCATTTCTGGACCTGTATAATTGGACTAAATTTCTGCACAAAGAAGAGGTACTAGGTATAAATTTTGTAAATGTAGCAAAGCATCTCAGAAGTTTTGAAGGACTGGCTTCAGAAGGAGTTAGTTAAGTGGTTTGGAAATTCCAAGCTTCACCAAAGACTGAACTATTCTCATCTGTTGTTTGGTTTGGCTGGTTTTGGGATTCTGTTTGACTTGTTAACTAGTTCCTGTGTTTAGACTGTCTATTAGTAGTTATAGCTAACATTAAATCATTTAAAATAATAATAATTAAATATTCTGTATACACTTACCCAGAATTGTTGATGTTGGAAGGGATCTCTTGGATTATCTAGTCCAACCCTCTGGCTCAAGTAAAGTCAGCTGGAGCTGGTTGCCCAGGACTGTGTCCAGTCAAGTTTTGAGTATCTCCACAGATGGGTTCCACAACCTCTCTGGGCAGCCTGTTCTAGTGTTTGACCATCCTCACAGTAAAAAAGTTTTCTTGTGTTCAGACTGAATTTTACGCTTTTTAATTTGTGTCCGTCGTCTTTTGTCCTGTCAGTGGGCATTACCGAGAAGAGTCTGGCTCTTTAGTCTTCATTGCCTCCCATCAGGTATTTATGCACGTTGATAAGATCCCCCATCAGCCTTCTCTTCTCCAGGCTGCAGCCCCAGTTCTCTCAGCCTCTCCCCATATGAAGAGATGATCTTAAGTCATCAGATCACCGAAAAAATTCAGCTTACATATCTTGAAACTGTTTGCAAATTGCAATATAAATTTCCAAGGAATGTAGAACTAAAAAAATTGACATGTGCCACCCTTTCACTAGAGTTTTTCTAACAGTGATCTTGTATACAACAGATAATCCAGCAAAGAGGTAGGGACTCCTTCTTGTAAAGGGATTCCTTTATGTAAAAATATTTCTATTCTGCATATTGAGCTCTCAGGTGTTCAAAAAGCTCTGAAAATCACTAAGGCATGGGAAAAAATTCTGTAACGTGGGTTACATGCACATTACATAATTACCAGACAGATCTGTTAATCCTGTGTATAATATATTGTAACCCATGTTCTTGGGAAAATAGTAATATAGATTCCTTTTAAAGGAGTTACAGAGCATCAAGATGTGGAGTTAAATATTAATATAACTTAAAGCATTACTTCCCAATTTTAGGGAAGCCTCAGTGAAACTTCTATAGCTTCCAGTCGCCTCCCTCTACTAAATCTTAGCAAACTCAATAAACGTTCCCAAGATATCTTAGGGAGGTCAGGAAATGAATTAAATAATTCCCTCTATCCTCTGTTATTCATTCCCTTTTCCACCTTCCAAAATATCATTGGGCTTCAGAAAAGTCCTCTTGTTTCAGACAGTGGAAGGCTCCAATGTTGCTGTCATTTTCACTTTCATCATCAGGCAGAGGACACCAGCAGAGCAGGGTCTCATCTTTCAGGGGGAAGACAGGTAGCCCTAACACACTTGCCTACAGTCTGGTTACTTTCAGAGTAGTAGTATGGCCCATTCTTTGGCCTTCATTGAACTGATAACGTGTTCTCAAGGGACAGAGAACTGAGGAAATCTGCTAGTTAAAAACACAGAGAATTTTTATATTTGAACTAACAACTGCAAATCCTTCTTTGCAGGAACAAGAAACTTAGCCTCTCAGTACCGGTAATGATTTTGCTTGCCAGATTATCCTAGGGAGCAATTACATGTCAGGTGGGGAAACAGGTTGCTTGTTTGCTTCTGAAAATGAAACCTTGCAGGACTAAAAGAGGCTCCAAGTGTGCTGAGTGTCCTTTCAAACATAAATGACAAATATGGGGAGCCACACATTCTGAAGGAATTCAATTAACCCCTTCAGACAAATATTCTAAATAAAGACCCATGCTGAAATGTCCAAAGTTCTTAGAACAATACACCTTACAATTAATATAATATAAATACTACTTTTAAATGATTCTGATCTGGTAAAAAATTTTGTTTTTCAATTTTCTGATACAACAGGACATTCACATACCAATTTATCTATTAGAACTCATTGAATATGTCATAAAAATGTGGATAAAGGTAAACTGCTTAATCATTTAAGTCTAGCCTTTCAAACCCTCACAAAACTTGGAGAAATTAAGTAGTCACAAAGCTGGAGACAAAAATAGAAATTCCATGCCCAACGAAGTTCCCGTAGCTTTCAGTCAAAAAGATTTCACTTATTTTTTGTCATGGATCAATCCAACTAGGAAATATAAAAAGGAGGAAGAAATGAATTCTCAGTTTTCACCATAGTAGAATTTGACATCCAAGTGCGTGCTATTCTGTGGCAGGAGTGGCAGAGTTTAATATATTTTTTTAATGAACTGGAAAAAGGGATGAGCATTGAGGTGATAAAATTTGCAGGTGACACAAAATTATTCAGGTTAATCAAGTCCAGAGAGGGTAATAAGAAACTTCAGAAGAAAATAAACAAGTTAAGTGAATGATCAGCCTGATGGCAGATTAAATTCAATGTTGATATATGCAAATTAATGTACTTTACAAGGATTTTTTTAATCTATTTTTACACCTTAGTGAGTTCTAAATTAATTGTATCAAAGGAAAAGGACCTAGATAGTATTGTCAAAGAGTACAACAAAGTCCTCCACTTGGCATGCAGCTACAGTGGAAAGTTTTGGTATAGGAAGAAAGAATAATATGAAAATCTCTTTAATGTCATTAAATCAGTTGTCCTCCGCATTCAAACACCATGTATGATCGTGGTTACCAACTGCAAACAGAAATTTCACAAAATTAGAAGCGGCTCAGTTCTGTCTGGCAAGAATGATGGAGGATAAGGAGAAAAAACTGAAACAATTGGCATCACCAGTTTCACAGAAGGGCTACATGATCAATATGATAAAAAGCTATGAAATAATGTCTTGATAAGGATGGTTAGGATCTTGTCATGTATGATAAGAACACTCAGTGAAATTTAAAGCAGAAGACATACTTCTCACACAATGTGGAGCTTGTTGCTACGGGATGTTAGTTTGGCAAAAGTCAAAGAGGGATTGGACATTTCTATGAACATGGAGGTCTTAAACTCTGGAGTTAAGTTTTTCAGTTTGCTTTTTGCTTTGCTTTGCAAAGATAGTTCTGCAGGAATTGCTTTTATCTGTTATATATAGACTGTTTAATCATAATTTTCCTCAAAGTATTTCTTCAGGATGGCAATTCCCCATTAAGAACATTTGTAGTAAGATAAACAAGAGAAAAATTGCGAGGTAGAGTGATGAAGAGCATAAGAACTATTATGTAAATAGAACCTAAATGCAGGTAATGTACTTTTAGTATGGGTCAGCTGTGCCTTAATTGTGAGCTAAATTTAGTTGAATTAGTAGACTGCAAACAGGAGCTGCAGATTGCTAAAGAGCTGTCCTTGAGTTAATTTGGTAGCATACTAGTACTTTTGAAAAATGCTCATAGTATTTCTTTAAGGAGAGTTTTCACTAGTTTGTTTAAGGTTGATTGCTATTGAAATTGAATCCACAGAAGCAATTAACAGTAAGCAGTGCTTTACTGTAACCAGTGAAGAAGCCATATACTGTACAGTGTGGTGAACGTGAGGTTTAATAAATAGAAATTCCAAGGGATTTTCACAGGTTTAGTAGAGTGGTAACATGTTATCATCTTGCTCACCACAGACTGGAATATGATTTACACTGTCATGTCACATCGGCCCATGATAACCAGAAGTCATTTATTTCCTAAGGAAATAGTAACTAGATATGACAACCTGTGTTGCCTCATGGTGAGGTTATGGTAGTATTTACTGATAATGTGAAGTATAACTTGTGTCATCTATTATATTTTTCAGTAGAAATTCAGAGCATTTCTAAGGTAAAAAGAACAGTCCAGCTTTTTTGTGTTTTTTCTTTTTGGTTGGTAATATAATAAGAACTTCCGTTACTTGCATAAAGCTTACATAAAAAATTATATAGAAATTCTCAAATTAAGAATTAATATATCTTCAGAGTGCAATAAATAATTAGACTGCTTTGTAATTATAAAATTCCTCATTATTTAGCTCCATTTTTTGCAGAAGTAGGGAGAGAGATTATCTGACTGTGTTTCTCGCTCTCTCTCCTCCCGCCTCCCCGCCCCCGGCTCTCTTCTGCTTATATTTTTCTAGATAGGCTATATTAGTTGTATTTTAATGCTGCAGAATCTAAAATGAGACCTCTATTAAACTAAGAATGCATAGTTACCATTTTGTTTTTATTTTCCTCAGAAAACATAAATAATTGAATTTGACTTCAAATAAAAAGATGAAGTTAGCCTTCCTACTGTACCACAATCTTTTTCCCTTTATGGTTTGTCTAGCAGAATGGTAATCCTGTACTCTTGCTAAGATACGATGCTAGAAATTATCACATAAGAGTTCTCTTCATTTTAGTCCTTTTGCAAGTTGGATGCAGTGGATGTATACAACACAATTTAAAAGGCTTTTCATCAGGCTTCATTCTTGATTTCTACTGTAAATTCCACAAGCTACAGTAGTTTCATGCAGAAGCGTAGACGTCCATAAAAAGCTGGAGGGAATGGTGTATGTTATAATGCTGTTATAAAACTGTCTATGATATTAACACACACTGTATATTAAATACACAAAAATGTTACAAGAACTTGAAGGTTGAGACAAACTCATGAAAACAAATAAATTCTTTAGGGCAGTAGGCAAAAGGTTGTTCTTTGCAAAAAGATTTAAATACAGTTGTATAGCAGTCCAAATTAACCCCCCCAAAATAAAAAGCATTCTCCCACTAGTCATGTAGTCTATGCACAAAAATCCATGCACAAGATAGATTCCCCAGGGAGGTTCTTCACCTTCATGTAAGTTTAGGCACCCAATTTATATTGGGGGGAAGGCAATTTCCCTATACATGAAGAGAGTTCACAGAGCAGTTCAGAAGAGAAGCCTAATTCAGGTGCTCTCAGACATTCTCTGGAGGAGCCTTTCTTTCTGCATGGATTATACAGGAAGCTTTTGGAGACTAACCTCCTCACTAGGACAATGTTCTCAGTTTACTGTCAAATATCAGGAGGAATGAATACTTCCCTGTTGCCTGCCACATTCATACCATTGGCCCTCCCAGTGTGGCAAATTATGTAAAAACAAAATTGTGAAAACTACATATAAAAATAGAATAAGACACAAATTCATGCTCACACTCTGCTCATAGTTACATTATTGTAAATCCAGAATAATTCCAGTGATACCCTTCAAGATAATTTAGCTTAGTTTATAAAAGAATTATCCTACATTATGTGAAGTGAAAGTAGGATCTTCTGTTATCATAAGTAGGAACTGCTCTGAGTGTTGGCTCAAGATAAATAGAGTGGTTGTCCTGTAAACGTGACAGGGTTTGCAACCCTTGCAAATGTTTTGGGTTTTTTTAAGCAGAAACAACTTTGTTATTGGGTTTTTGTTAGATACCATAAGGAACCTAAGAAGGAAAGAAATCCAGTTGTGTTTTTTTTTTTTCCCAGCTAACTTTGAAAGACAGATAAATGTTGCTTTTAGCTGTGTTAATACAATACATGGGAAACACCACCATCCACTAAATGGGATGGTGGTATTTGGTGGTATTTGGTGGTATTTGGGATCCAGTATTACAGGGCCTCTAGCAATTTAAGATTTTTTAAAATTTTCACATTTGTCTGAAATGTTGGGTGAAAATGATGGAAGTAAGCACTGGAAATCCTAAAAACTAAACCCAATGAAGATATTTGCCTCATAAACATCTACAATGACGTACCCACTACACATAGCTCCCTTTTAGGTCAACAGAAAAAAATAGTCACTGAACTATTTTAGAGTCTACTTCAAGGTGAAACAAACTGAGCCCTAGGCGCCTTTGACTAGATCTGAACTAACTATACCTAGAGAGTCTAGGTGATGTCAGGGCTGTTCTTAGCCAGATGAAGCCCACCCTCAAGTCTGCAAAACCAGTGTCAAAAGAAATAAATGAACAGCTGGAAAATGTGGCCCTTCCAAACTTTTTCAATTTCCAGAAGCTACTATAGATTTACACCAGCATAAGCAATATAAACAGTTCTTTCATCTGCATTGTGGTTCTGCTCAGTATCGTTAAGGAAAAAATAAGCTTATTAGCTGTGCTGTCCAGTTGGTACGTTCACTCACAGTAGATAGGAATGCAATATTAAAGTATGTGTGAAACCTCGCTGTTTTAGTGATTTTTCAGGCACACAGTATGGGTCTTTAACGTGCAGCAGGGACACAGACTTAGTTCAGGATAGGACAGAGCACTCAACTTACTAAATTAAATATCTTTTTTTCTCAATTTATAGCATTACTACCTGAGTGTAAGACTTCTACATGGCAAGGTCCCTCATTTCTGGCCTAGCATAGTGCCTGGCTTTTAAAATGCCTTCTAAATCCACTCAACATTCATCTTCTCATGTTTTTTTTTGTCTCTTGAAACATCAATAGAGTGAAAGTACAGATGTGCTTAGGCACAATTGCATTGAATTAAAGGTGGCTGCCATTTTAGGTAGTCCCAAGGTCAAGAATAGCAAATGAAAATTTCAGCTCTTTACTGTTGGTCAAAACCTTAATATGTTCCATGACCCTACACTAGATTCAACCTATAAAATGAGAGAAGCTTAACAAATCTCTCTGTAATTAGTATTACACATTATGACAAGGAAAACTTAGATCAAGCTTATCCTTTGAAGTTTTAATGGACACTCCAATTTCATGACAGCAACTCACCTATGCTTGTAATAAGTTCGCAAAGCCTGGAGCAGCTCCAGTCATCTTGGACTATAGCTTTGGACGACAATGAACTCAGGCAACTGCAAGCTTCAAAGGGCTTATTCAAATATTCTAGCTCTGGTCTTACCAGGCATTGCACGCAAACTTTTAAATAAATTTCTCCGTATCAAAGAGTATTTCTAGCTTGAGCTGTTCATAATAATTTTGTCCTGTAATAAAATTGCAAAGCCTTCCAGTCTGAAAAGGATTAATCAGATATGCCCCTTTGCTCCACCCTTGTGCAAGCCAGAAGAGAGGGGGGAGAAAAAAAAAATGAGAACACAGCAGGGCAAAGAGAAAGGAAAACTGGCTCTTGGATCTGTACATTTCTCACTGCTTTGTGTAACTAATCAGGTCCCAACTGGGAGGTCCCAGACCAAAGGTAAAAAGAATATAGCCATGGAGCATGACAGCAACGAATAGGTAAGAGTTGCTGTAAGCAACACGTTCCCTTCTGTGCACTTACTGTGTTTGTTGGTGGATAATGTATCAACTCATCCTGCATGTTCTGTGACAAGGGAGAAAGCATTTGGCTGCCAGATGCCAGCAATGAGACAGAGAGCTGACATTTCAGGCTGATGCAGAAGGGCATCAGGACGGTGTGCAGAAGGAGAATGTTTACCTGCTTTTTTTTAGGGGGAAACGCAAAGGGATTTAATGCATCTGCAACTCTAAAGTACCCCTAATACAATTCCAAATAATGCTGAATGAGGGGAGAGAGATGTAAACATGTTCTCAGGCAAAGACTGGATGAAATGGATGTTTTCTTCTTTGGAGAAAATTCTTCTAATTTAAAAAAAAAAAATGATGTGAGTTCCCTCACTGACTTCAGTAAGGCTTTGGATAGGAATAAGACACCTCCTCCATAAGAAGATGCATAGTTGGGACCTTACCAGGCCTGTCTGCAACCTTGGGAGTAGGTATCTAAACATACTCATCTAGTGCCATTTCAGAAGCCCTATGGTATCCTAGGGCCAAAAAAATTTTTCTTACTACCTGGATTGTAAAGTGGATGTTATCCAGTGTTCATGCTTTGGACAGGTCGAACTGGAAAAAATAATGGAGGAGAGACAAGAAATAGTACTAATTAAAATAATTTGTAGTCTTAACAATTTAAAGTATAATAAATGATACTGGAAAGAGTTTCTAAAAAGCAGCTCTCTATATAAATGCACTGTCACTTTGAGATGAGGGCAAATGAGAAAACACTACAGCAAATGCATAGAGACTGAGCCCATTTGTTATTATGACCCAAATCTTGCAAAGCTTTATGCATATATTTAACTTCCTGCATTGTAACACTTGATTTCAGTGGGACTGCCAAGCATGTGTACAGACAATAATTTGTATAAATCTGTCTGATAATGAGCATCTAAAGGATCAGAACTGAATTCATTCTCTCTTTGCATAAGAAGGATGAAGCAAAAATAATGCTATGTTTGTCTAGGCATTGTGTGCTATAACCACAGTGTTATGTACCCTGTAGACATGAGTCTCTAGTGATTAAAATTGCTTTAAAAGGCAGGGAAAGTCATTAAACTTCTGTAAGATTAAAAGAGGAGAATGCGGCCCTGTACGTTTTAAAAACTCAATTATGTAATAAGGATGTAGTTTACCAACAGAAAACATGAGGCAATCATTTTTGAAAGGCTGTTCTTCTGTGCAAACACAGGAACCTGCCCCTATCCAGGCACAGGTCTCCTTCTCTTATCCCGTGAGTCAAAGATAACTTTGATTTCCTCAATGAGCCTTCTTTCTGGGTGAATGTGGCACGACGTTATCTTGGCTTATATTTGTCATTCCCAGTTTAACAGTTATAAACACCTTTCAACATCAAATAAGAGCAGCAGGGTAATCCAGATAAAAGAAAATTCTTCAACCCTAACAGCATGACTCAGATTTATATGCCTGTTTCAAATTTCTGTTCCTCATTCCAAGACTTGCAACATTTTACAAGTACCATATAATGTGCTACTTGATTGGCCTTTCCAAGGATACAGTGTGCTGCAACACATTGTTTGGGAGTTTTATAGGTATGCATCCCTACCACTTCTGGTATTCATTGAAAAAATATATCATGGGCTTCTCTTTCTGTGCTCTACAATCTTGACGTTTCTTAATATAAGGTTGTCTTCCAAGACGTCAAACTGGTGTTGAATTATTTTACGGTGTTCTCAGTTAAAACAGTGTCATATAAATCAATCACATCCTCAGTTCTCTGTCAGGGACCTGCAATCTTAAAGTGCAGCCTTCAAATGGAATCAGTACTGTTACTAGATTTCATTGTAGGAAAGCAATGATCAGTCTGGGATTTACTTGTTGCTGTCCCAGGTAAAACCTTTGCTAATAAATTATTGCCAAGGGTATGAACATTCAAAGTGAGTTTTCACTTGTTTAACCTTGATCCAAACTTTGCCAGTTATCACTGTTAACCAAGCAAATATCACTTATTATTATTGTCCTGATGCAGCTTTCAAATTGGAGGAGGGCCAAGTGAGATGGTCAAAGCTTAAATGCAGCTTACAAGCCAAGGGGCAGAGGCCCCCTGTGAGGTTTCTTGCAGCTTTTTCTCACAACTTCGCTGTTTTCCCAGCAGTCGGATGCAAGGTTGCCCAGCTGCACCATATCAAAGCTGACTTTGGACATGGGGGAAAGGCTGTAGAGACTATTGGTACACACAGCCTTGACATACTGTACAGGTAAACAAAAGAGGCAGAAGAGAAAGTATTAATCTCATTTTACAGACTGGACACTGAATCCTAGAGTTGAAGGTGTTGATTTAGAAAAATAGCTCTAGCTCATCTTTTAAGCCTATGCTTAAATCTGTTTGAAGTCAGTGCTTAAAACTGCTGTGAATAGGGATGGTATCACGCATTTCCAACAATCACGGTATAGGTAATTCACCTGAGGTCACAGAAGTCGTATGTGGCAGAGCTGAGCATTGATCCCATGTCTTCTGAAGTACTGGGCAGTGCTACACTAAAGAATCACGGATCTTTTTTCTTCCCTCCACTGAACAAATTTTCATTATTTTCTTTATTACCTTATTTATTACAACTGCTGACCTGGAATTTCACCTAACATGTTACTGTAACCATGATATTCCCAGTTAGTAATTGATCCTGTGAGATCTCATTCACATTACATTTCTTGAGTCCTGCTTTCCCAGGCTTCAGCTTTGTGCTTTATGTGGGGTAAACTAGGTGTACATCACCATCACTGATTATTTTCTTACTTCTACAAAGTTTCTTTAAAGATTTTATAGAGACCCATGGTTTATAAATGATTTCATATGTCCCAGAGTATTAATGTTTATAGCTGGTAGTTAGAACATAATTTATTAAACATCTTTTGAAACATCATCCATATGTGTTCCCACATGTTAAAGCATACCTACAATAATTTAGTTTTAAAATAATTTCTATTAATCATAGCAAAATTATTAGTAAAATATTTATAAATGTACCTTAATTTAAAGTGTCACCATTTTATTCTCGTAAGTCAATAACCAGTGAAAAATTACTGGTGAAGAATGATGTTGCATTAGAATAAGCCACAATTTTGGAGAGTTCAAAGCTTCAATGCATAGTTGTTTCTCCTTATATATCGTCAATATATGCAATTTTGCTACTTTCCCCCCTTTCAGATCCATAATGTATTTCCTGTTGTCTCTTTCAGTGCCCTCAAATCCTGAGGGGGGCAATCTTGTAATTACGTGCATTAACTCTACTATATTTTGGACTTCTATGATTCTGCACCCACAGAATGAGTAGCTGCTGCGTTCTTAAATGCCAGCTACTCTTTAACTGTAAAGGCACCTACTATTTTATTGGAACTATTCTTGCTTTATTACTGTAAACAACTTTGATCATAATGATGCCATTTGAAAGAGCTGATCAAGCTGAGAAAAATGACACCACAGTCGTAAAGTCACACTAAATTTTGCTATTAACATTTTATAGTGCATATAAGGAAAGCGTTCCAAGTTGCAACTACAGACAAAAGAGAAAATTAATTTTACATAGAAATGTAGATTTAAGCATTAGCAATATACTGGTCCAATCATTTGCACCATATTCTTAAGCAGAACAGATGACCCTCTTTGTAGATAAGAAAGCATGCTGGTTGTCATGTCTTAGATGAATCTGTGCTTGCTCTGTGGCAAACATGAGAATATATTACGGCCCTTATCCCTGAAACAAAGAGAGAATTATTGTGTTAGGAAGAAAATATAGAAATGTCATATAAAACAATTTGAAAATTTATCAGAAAGAAAACAGTTCACAGTAGAGCTCTTGATAGAAAAGAAAGCCTTAGCTGAAGGCTAAATCACTTTTTCCAGCAAAACTGATCATCTGACCCCTAGGATAAGTTTGCTTTCTGAGATATATGCAAAGCATGGAGTTTGGTGACAACTGCTGAAGTTGTATCCTCCTTTGGACAGAAATAAAAAATAGAGTAGACTGGTACCTGTACTGGGAAATTTCTCTAAAAGTGATTTGCTTTGGACTATAAGGTAAAACAAAGTGATTTTCGTACAATACATGTTGTAAATTCACCAGGGAACTGCAAGTGACAGATCCAAACAGTGAAGTAACTACTAGCTCTGCTGTAATACAGAGGAAACTGTTTGTAACAGGGTGAAATGAAAATAAATGGTAGTTGGTAAGAAAGATATGCAACTGTTTTAATATGAATTAAAGAAGTTAGATATGCAGGGCTGGAACCTGGCCTTCATTAGGGTAATTTTCCTTTTCTCTAATAGCACAACCATATCCTCAAGCAGCAATAAGTGGGAAATCTTTGGATGAGGGTATCCTGGTATTACTTCAGTAGAAGACATGGCAGGAGAAAAGCAACATTACAGAAGCACTCCTAATTCTTTGTGGTTTCCAGCTGCAAGAACAGCCCTTTTTTGATCTTAAGTTGCCCAAAGTTATGCCAGTGATTGCAGTTCTCATTTCCATGCAATGGGAGCTCTTGTCAGCCTTCCTGTCTTACTGTAGCAGTCTGAATTGGAATAAGGAGGGGCAAGTATCTGGCAGTAGGAAAGTGAAGTAGAGGAGATCCAGTTCCAGCAACTGTTGCATCTCCCTTTTTGAAGGGCTGAGAGGGCTGGGAAAGAAGAAGGAACTTCCAGACATGAGTAGGCAATTTTGAAGGAGTCCAGGTTCACAAAGCAGCTTGGGTAGACATCATGGTCCGGAGACAAAAAAAGAATGAAGCTATCTCTAAGCTGCAAGCATTTCCTGTTCCCTTCCACTTGGGGAAAGTAGGGCTGTTAGGAATGGTGGAGCAGAGGGGCTCTGTTAGTTCAGAGCAACATAGAATTACAGTATCTAGCCCTCTACTGTCTGAGCAATGCCAGCTCCTTGGGGTCACAGTACTGTGACAATACTTAGTAGCTCTTCTGTTTGTATTTTGGGTTTTTTTTTGTATATGTGGTTGTAGCACTTGATCTCATAGAGCAGCTCTTCAATACTGCTGCTAAAGGGACATCTCTTTGCAGGTTACACTGGGAGTACAATACCTTCACATGGAAGTGGAATAAAATCGCCTCACTACAACCTCTGACATAGGCTAGCTGCCTTACTGACTTCTGAGTACCGTATTTATAACTGTGAGCTTTCAAATTAAATGGCTAGACCTATGCCTGTGTGCCTTTATAGGTACACTGCATTGACTTACCCAAGCCCAAGATCTAGGAGAAAGTAAGTGCATTTGACAAAGCTCACAATCAGCTTTTGTAAGCAGTGCACGTTTAAGAATATTAGAATGGTCTCACCTGAAGGAAGGTTAAAACAGAGCATTCAGGTTCTGATCAGCATCATGCTTCTTTGCAAGGCTACAGCAGAGGTGCTAGATCCTTCCTGGGAGGTACAGCCCTGTCCTCTGGAATGGCGCAGACCTGCTTTGCCTTGAGGGGTGAAAATGGGAAGCGAGTATCATTATAATGAAAAGCATTGTGCTTGCTAAGCTAATGAGAGTCACACCTTTTTAAGGAGTGCAGCAGGCTTGTCTCTAAGGCCAATGCATGAGATGCAGAGTCCTTGCTGAAACTATTACCTCTTCCTGCCTCCTTTAGGATATACTCCCCTCAAAGGCTATTTCAATATGAGCCCTTTACAATTCTTGTTGCATAAGATCAGAAGCAACTCGTTCCAAAAGATCAAGTAGGCAGATTGCAATGCAACTTTATATTGCACTTCACACTCATGAGATGCTGGCTAGGTACTTAATTGTTACTTCTTGCTGTTTTACACAATGTATTAGGTCATCCGGTCTTTTAAAATTTCTACTTTTTTTTTCACCAGTCTCCCACTCATGTTTCTCTCTTTATTTTTTTCAGGGCAATAGCATTATTTTTCCTTTAAGCCCTACTTTTTGGATAATTTTATTTTTAGATATTTTGTCTAATTTTATAGATTTTTGCACAATAACGTTGAAAGTTCTGTGAAGGTCCACTGTTTGGAGAAGACATTTTTGTTTTATTGCTGAGGCCTGGTAAAGGGAAAAGTGGCATTTTAAACAAATACCTGGTAAATTAATACGCTTCATAAATTACAAAATCTCTGAACACCAGCTGCTGAAATACAATAACTCTCTGACCTGAACCTATTAAGTGACTAAGTCTGCTGTACATACTAAAAATAATGCAACATGTCTTTGGTAGAAGCAGGACTTCTGTCGACTAAGATTCATCCTGGCAACACTGACTCCACTGCTATTTTGTAACTTTCATTTTTCTTAGGATGTAATTTTCTAGAATTGTGCAATTATCAGTAATTTAGCAATTTGGTTCCTCTTGGTTATGATATATGTGAATGGCTACTATGGTGTCTATGATGCTGTATCTCATGCCATATATATGTAATATAAGTGTACATATGTATATTCTGTTATACTGTATGCTCTATCTTTTTGAAGAGTTACATTTACTTCATATAAATAGCTTTGCCTATTTATTAAATCACAAATCAGCAGCTCCGTGTAGATCCCCAAATGCTTGAATATGTCTGTTTTCTAACATTCATTAAGTCCTTTTAAATAAATCTGCTATTGTGTTCCTGTAAAACTGGAATACTTTAATCATCAGGAAATCCAGAAACCTCTATAACTGACACCTAGTTCTGTTACCGTAAAATGGTCGTAAGTTTAATGTTGGATACCTGTATCTTTGTACTGCTAAATGCAAATGTTGGTATCCGTAGCTTTGGGATTCTCCTCTTCCTGATAGCATAAGCTTTCTTTGTCTACTTAAGCAAGCAAAATAGCTGACGAAGACTGTGAAGAATTTACTGTTTTCATGGAGGAAGAAGAATTATTTCTTTGAAGACTGACTAATGGCACACGAAAGAGAACATAGATAAGAGAGAAAAGGAAGAGAAACAGCAATTTTTGAAACATCAGATATCTTACGTATAGAATAAGGGAAATAAAGCATGGGGGATGAAAAGAGAGGAAAAGAAATAATTTTTTTCTTAATTGGGATCTAGGGGACCTGAAGTCTTGAAGCAGGGAGTTTTGCAGTGCCCCACTCCTCTGACATTCAAGTTTGATAAATGACAGCTTGATTATTCAACATCCCAAATGTCTCCATTCTTTATAAAAAGGAAAGATACACATAAGTACATATCCTGGTGTAAGAAGCATGAGTGTTTCTAAACCAAACCAAACCAAACCAAACTAAACCCTAAGCAGTTCTCTATAAAGCTATGGTAAGAAGTGCACTGATGCCTGTGGAGAGACCACCTGATTTCTTACCGACACTTTTATTTCTGTAACAGGTTTTTGTTTATTCTTCAGGGCAGAAAGGCTGCATTTTCTCTTGCCTTGAGCTAAATTCTCTAAAACTGCTAGGCAGGAAATATAATATCCAATATCCTACTATTTCTCACTTCATTATACTAATATAGTTTCACATACAATGAGGCAGAAATAATGAAGAAAATATGCTGTAGCAATGAGTCTTTATGTAGCTACTTTTTTAATATAGTCTTGTACAGTGCATTTTCAGGTCCCTTATATGTGATCCTCTTTCTATATCTATTCTAATACATTTAATTGTACATTTTCATTTGATATGAAAGCTGTTGGGAAAGAATCTAAAAACCACCACCAGACAATGGCCCTGATTCTCAGCTGTCACAAGAGAGCTCTCAGGGCTGTATGAGTGGTGATTGGGGGGTGGAGTGTCTTCAAGAAAAATCTTAGCCAATACCAATGCCAACAAAATCAGTAGCTTAGGCTGGGACAAGTATGCATTAAAGAAGGGCCTGAACTTATGTGTGAGGACTCATCGGAAGGATGAACTCCTGAGTGGAAGTGTTAAAAACACTGTTCTGAAACTACACTGAAATGACATTCACTTAGTGCATCCTTGTTGTAAAAGCAGTCTCAATACCAGCATCATTTGTGCCCCATAACAGGCAGAGACCTAAGACTTTTACAACAGAAACCTCTTTGAGGACTGTATTGGCTAATGCTTCAGCAATTTCAACAAAGTGGTTATGAAGCCTTTTTCAAAGAAACGTACAGGAAATGTTTACTTATTTCATATCGGCTGTACTACTTTCTGCAATATTTTGCTCATATGAATACTTGAAGTCCTCCAACAGTTTAGGGCTTTTAGGAGCCAGGAAACACAGCTGTAAATGTGAAATCTACACTCAGAAAAGGCTCTGATTGGCATCCCTAGAGGCTGATGACCTCCATTTATCTGTAAATTGATGGAGCATAGGCAGCAGCTATGTTTGCTTCCGCAGGGCCTCCAGCGTGACCCAGAGGAACCCCACATGGGGCTGACAGCATTGTTCATTCTCCGTGCCCAGTCAATCTGTAGCTATTTGAGACTTGCCAACAAGGATGCTAACCAGTATCACTCAGAATGGTAATTTCTTTGGTGTGAACACTTGGGTGATAGGAATTGGACCAAACCCAGAAAACTCACTTCATCTAGGCCACTGAGAGAATTGTTATACAGTAACTCCTTTTGGTCACCGCTAACTTGGGCTGAATTCAAACTAAAGACTTACAAAGTTTCCTGTATTAATCTTGGAAACTACTTGTTAACTCAGTCCAGCTGGTCTCCCTGAATATAGTTTTCTAAAACTATGCTTCCAACTTGGTTGTCATTATTCATGAGGCTTTTGGGAAGTGCTGATCCTTGCATTTAACTTCATCATTCATTGTCTCCACTGTATTCCATCTGAAATTGCATCTGCTACTTGTAGATTGATAAACACTGGATACATCTCCTAAGGGCTCCTAAAGTTTCAAAATGGGATTGGTTGCTATTATTATTTAAGGAAAATGTATCATTATAATACACACACGCACATACTGCAGACTAAGAAGTTATATATGAGGAAAACAATTTTTTTTGTATGAAAACCTTATTCCAAATTTTCAAAAATCTATGCAAGCTTACAAAACTTTTAAACATTCTGTTGGTTTTAAAACATAAAAGCTATTCCACCATTAAAAGTAGACATTGTGTCTGTTTTCCATAAACTGGATTTAAATACATTTACATAGATCTTGTGTGGAAAACAGTATTATAATTGTGTGGCTTAAGGATGATTTTTATGCAGCATAATGTAATAATTACATGTTTTAAAGTTGTTTTTCCATTGAGTATAAGAATTTACTCCCTCAAATTAATCTACCTTGTTTTATTTTCTTCACTATTAATTCCTTTCTCCACAAACAGTTTGTCTTTGAAGCACTGTTACCCTTTTGCTTTCAACATTGTCAGGTCACAGTACTGTAAGAACTAATAATGAAGTCACGTATCCTGACAATTAAATATAGTAAACAAAGCACTTTAGTTTGCATTTGGTGATTATTTGACCGTACTGGATCTTATCAGCACTATCCGTAGGTAAATAAGTGTGTAGAAGAGAGTTCCAAGCACAGAGGTTGATTGGTAAGACACAAACTCGTGAAAGGGATATTCCAGAATAATTGCACCGGTTCCACATTATGTATATGCATGCTCTTCTGATTGGTTTAAAGCAGAAATTGTATTTTCATCTGAGACTCTCCTTGTTGCAGAATTTCATGCAGTAAAATGGTATAGTAAAACTTGATAGTAAATAACAGTAATAGTAAAACTATATAGTAATAGTAAAATAGTAGATAGTAGTAGTAGAAAAAAAAAGTAGTAGTAAAAAAACCTAGGTAGTAATAGTAAAACAGTAAAACTAGATAGTAATAGTAAAACTTGATCATAAGATGCAGTGAATGAATTAAAAACAGGGTAAATGGATGGCAGAGAACAAACCATAAAATGAAAATAAATGCAAAAGCATCTCAATGGCATCTAATTTTTAATATATTACACAGTAGGAAAAATTGGCAGGTTTTACTTGACTTTGCTATGGTCAAAGTACCCCCAGAAACTAACTTAGAATATCTCACTGATTTTCCAGGACAGATAAATTGATGTACCTTTATTGGAGAATCTAACCTAGATTGCTAAAGGACGAGTACAATGAAAGACTGGAATACCATTTCCTTAAGACTCCGTATCAGGATGTATTTCCCACTTGTGGAGAAAGTGCAAGAAGGAGAAAAATCTGTCAAGTGAACTATCAAAAGGAACGAAATAAAAAACAAAATAGATTTAGTAATACTTCAGTAGAATCACATGCTCTTTTGACTATCAGTGAATCTCACAAAAGGCTTTGCAAAACTTTGAAAGATAAAACGCTATCACCTGTTAGCATTAGACAATTCAGTGCAAGCTATGCATGCATTTAAAATGAAAAATCTGTCCTCTCTGAAAGATGAAACTTCATCCTGTCCTGTCTGTATCACAATATTCAGTAATTGCCATGCAGCAAGGAGGTCACAGAACAGACAGAACTATCCCTTTTGGTACAGAGGTGGCTTTCCTAGGCTCATGGCAAATGCATATGACAATTTGGGAAATGTAAATAGGAGATACCATACTGGATCACGTCAGCGGTCCAATGCCCTATCTCTACAGTAAGTGGCCAGGACCAAATGCTTCAGTGGAATTTGCAAGAAAACCCATAATGGACAATTATTGAATAATTTGCTCATAGAGGAAGTTTCTTCCTAATCCCAGGCAGCTAATGATTGGTTTATGCCCTGAAGCATGAGGGTTCGTATATCTCCACCCCCAACCATTTTTATCCTATCTAAGGTATCCCTGGGCGCTCTCATTATCCAAATAAGTGTATAATCCTTTTTGAATCCTGCTAAGCTCTTGGGCATAATGATAGCTTGTTGCAGTGAGTTCAACAGGCTAATTATGCATTGTGTAAAAAAGTATTTCTTTTTATCAGTTTTAAATTTGTTTCTTTTCAATTTAATGGATGTCACTTTGTTCTTACACTATGGGGAAGAGTAAATAGGAGCACCCAATTGACCTTCTCCATACCATTAATTATTTTATATCTCTCTATTGTGTCCCCACTTATTAATTTCCTCTTTCAACAGAACAGTTCTCATCTTTTAAATCTCTCTTAATATGGAAGTTTCTCCTTGTCTCTATTCCCTTCTGTTACCTAACTTTGGGCTTCTTCTATTTCCACTATGTATTTTAAGATGGCATGACCAGAAATGAATACTGTATGCAGGGAAAGTGTGCCAACAATGTGTATAATTGCACAATTACAATATCATCATTGTTTTCCACCCCATTCTTTATACATTCTCATATTTTGTTTGCTTTTTTAACCACCACTGCTCATTGATCAGATGTTTAATCGAGCTGCCCGCAGTGACCCCCAGGTCTTTTTCCCAAGTTGTTACAGTTAATTTAGAACCCAGCAATGTGCATGAGCAATTCAATCTGTTCCTTCCAATATGTATTTTCATATTTGTCAATGCTGAATTTGGCTGCCATTGTGCAGGCTTATTAGGTCTCATTGAACATCTTTGCAGTGTTCTCTAGCACTGACTAACCTAAATAATTCTTTGCTATCCAGAAAGTTTACCACCCTCCTGAATGCTCTTTTCCAAATGACTGAATTTATTTGACAGTACCAACCATAGGACAGTGCTTCTGGTGTGCTACATGTAGTCTGTGGCTGGATATAAGACTACTTTTGATTAAGTATCATCTGACTAAGACACAGGGGTTAGAGTAACTAGAATTTCCAAGAATAAAACATAAAAGCTAAACCCTACCTGAAGTTATACATTAAATTAACTCTGATTGCCTCCTGAGTCCCCATTTGGACACACATCACAACCACAGTGAATTTCCACATAATGTGCAATTTTTTGTGCAGGCATAAACATATAATGGGAGCTTATGAGCATTACAAACAGACAGAAGTTTGCTGCAGGGCTGTGTGTGAGACTTTAAATAATATTCTGCATTTCAGACTGCAAAAGCCGAAGTTGTAAGCTGTCTCTAACCAGTCCGTATTTTGCACTGGTTAATTTGTGCCCCCTCTCTGGTGCTTGATCAAGGCAGCCACAACCTGCAAGGTTAGCAGGAGAAAGATTCTAGGTCTTAAGATCTCAAATTTCTCTTGTGCAACAGAGACTCGAAAAATTTGTCTTTATGTGCACATATTTTCAGTATTAATTAATCTGAATAAATAAGAGCACATTTGATTTTTCAGAGAGACCTGAACTTATGTTAAGCACCAGACAAATTTAAAATGAAAAGAAGTTTATACAAGTAAACCAGAGGCTTAAGTTCTCAATTACAAACTTGTACTGACAGTTGAAGCGGAGTACCCAAAACATTATCCGAAAGGCAGTTTTCTTTGACATGTGTAAGAAGGTTCTTTGGAGAGCTGATTTTCTTGCACATGTACTGTTTTTCCAGAGGAAATCAAGGTAAATGCAATAGCAAAGCTTGCATTTATTTGTGGCCTCTTGCAATCCATTCACCATCAAGTTTTTCTGTTTTGCAGCGTTTTCATGCATCTCCAGCTTATTAACATTTTTAGAGAAGCCACGCATGGCACAATAATACCTCTTCAAACATGATGTTGATTTGAGGGGTCATCATGTTGTTAATCTCTCATTTTCATGAGCACCACATTGATACAAAATCTTAGCATGCCTATGTACTTTTAGTTGTGCTGATATGAGAACTGAGGGAGACAGTGGGATTTAGCACACAGCTTTATTCACTTCGGGATATTCTTGCTTCCTAGCATCTAATTCCCTCTGGAATTTGAAGCTCTTCTGTACCCTCTGGAAGCTTATTTTTTTACCTTCTCCAAGAAACACCTTTTGCCCCATTTCCCTGAAACATCTAGATGCTGGAAATGCTTTAGGTGAAGAGCAGGTAAACAGTAGTCTCTTTTGAGGACGGCACTACTCCCACTGTATACATCAGCCTACAGAGTGCAGGTATGCAGTAGGAGCTTTCTGTTACTTTCACCAGGCCATGGAACAGGTCATCACAAATCTTATCTCCCCATTCTACGGGAATACATTGTCTCTGCAGCACACCTGAACTCCACTGACCCTGGCACAGACCAGCACTCAAATGGTGGCCTTCTGTGCAGTTGCCAAACTAATGGACTGAGTACATATTGCTTCTGACATCCTTAACCGTGTTAGACAAAACCAGCCCAAATAACACAAAACAGAGGAAAGACCTGGAAATATGGCTTGTCTGTACAGAACTTGAATCTCAGAAAATTTAAAGCAACAGACATGTAAGGCAAAAGAAAGGCTGGTTTAAAGAAAAAATGTTCATAATTAATTTGAATGATTCTAATTAATTAAAAGGATCTTGATAAATAATATTATTGTAGGTACAATTAAAAAGAATCACAGCAGGCTGTAAAAACATCTATGTGGAATAAGATATGTAAACTGCACTCCACTATTGTTTATATTTAAAAGGCCTACAAGGAAATGTATTTGCTCACCATAACAACATGTAACTTCTTGATATGCTCCCAGTTCTAAATTGCAATTTTCATATGCACTAAAAATTAGTTGGCTGACTTCTTAGTAGTAAGTGATAGGGATCATTGCTGACAATTAGCAAGAAAGCAGTATATTTAAAAAGTATCAATTACTAATTACTTCCAAATATTTTATTAAACACATTATGTAAACTAAACATTGGATATTTCTTATAATTGCAATACACTATTATTTTGCAATGCATATTTAAAATTGAAAACTTAACAAATCTCTTCAGCTGATATGAGATCTTTGATATCTATATCTGCAGAAGTTTCTTATGGGTAAATATGCAGAATAAAGAGAGAATATTTAACTGTTACAGTGACAACAGCTCCATGATTGTACTGAAGAGGTAAATTCTATGATAGAATTTCATTTCAGGTTTTAGATTTAAGTGCATTCTCAGTTCAGTGTTAGGAATCTTCTAGTAAGACAGTTGATCCTAGAAAGTAATGAGCAACACAGAAAATAGCATTCAAAGAAATCAGTCCTTATAGGACTGAATCCTAAAACAGTTGAACAGCATTACCAAGCACATAAATTATTTTGCTTCTGTAGTTTAAAAGTGAAAAAAAAATATTTAGCAGTCTTCTGTATGGTCTAGTCTAAACTTGTATGTCCAGAAATAAGTCAAAAAGCTCTTAACTGACTTCAGTGGAAAATAAGCCCTCAGAAACACATCCAAAGGGATGCTCTTAATGTATATTACCTATTCTTTATAGCAAAGTTAGCTTGAGAACACTGTAAGATTATACCAAAATTGATTACAGTCTGTAGCCTCTTTGAATGCATTAGATACACACTAGACTGGATTTTCTTGGCCAAGAGATTAGCAGACTGCTGCGGGGAAGAACTGAAATCTTATCATAAAAACTTGGTGTCTTTTTACTTTCAGCTAAAACTTCTCTTTTCAAAAATATTTACGAAGTTATTTTGTCTTTCTCTGTAGAAATTCAAGTCATCTTTATAGTTAGGTTTTGTTGCCCCAAATTATTGTTTGCTTGCTCATCTGTTCTATAACAGTCATGTAAGTGACAGGAATGGTATTCAGTTTATCATACTCAAGAAGTTAAGTTATGGCATAATTTTCTGTCTTTTTCAACAGCAACACTACTGCTATTCATAAGGCAGAGACTGTTTTTACTTGCAGAAAAGTAGAAAAGACCAGCATTGGTCTGGTAATTACTATAATGAAATTTATATATTAGCAGTGATGACCCTATAGAAAGCAATGCCTTCCAGCTTGGAATGCAATACTGTCCTATTCAACTATTGACAGATTCTAGCATAAAGCAATGATTCGCCCCTCAAACCTCCTTTAGTTTGAAAGAACTATTCCTGTTGATACTAGCGTAAATAAGACTATAAAAAGCCTAATATTCTGATAAACTTCAGATGTGATGTAAATAATCATAATATATGATGAATTCTCTATTCAGAATATGTGCTTGTACACTGCGGGCTGCCCAAGAGCACCCAGGTACTTTATTACAAAACACAGTTTAAAAGTTTGCAAATATACAAGGTTAATATAATTAAAATTAGTAATATGACCATAAATAAAACAAAGTGGTATGCCAAGGCCTTACTTAAAAATGAATATAAGAGTCATGTAGAGACACAGGATTGATATTTTGTAAAATGAATTTGCTACTTATCCACAGAAGAGTTACAGTGCCAAAGGCCATCTGAAATAAAAGGCCTTTTAAATACAAGGCAAGAAATAATTTGTGGGAACATTAACTTATTGTATATCTCCCTCAACCAGCTTTTCTTCTCTTTTACCCTGGACTAACACCTACCTGGAGAATTAAAACTTTTCATGACCTGCTTTTACCATACAACAGCTATTCTTTTAAGTGGGGAAGTGGGGGAGACACTGTGTTTAAAAGAAGAAATTATTTCTTTCTTCAGGAAAGGGCCTTTACATTGTCAGTTCCTAAACCTCCTTTTCTGTCTCAATTTAAATGATGTATAATCTGGTTGGGAAAATCACTTCAACTTTAGAACAAAGAAAGATATTGCTGGGAATTAAAAAAAAAGATAAAATGTCTTCATTTTCTGCATTACGGCCCATACTGAGAGTGAACAGAAATTCTGTCTAAAAAAGAGCTCTTAAGTTGGGCCTGCACTGGATGTACATAGTCTATGAAAGCTGTGCTGATGTCATTGGTAGAATGGGTGCCCAGAAAAATATCCTGTTATTTATTTAGTGTTTACTTCTTAAATAAGTGTGTTTCATAATTTGGTGAACTAGCAAGTTATTTGTGTGTCTGTATACTTATGAAAACTCAGTAATATACTGTCCATTCAATATTAATTACTACAATTACAGCATCACATCATAAAACAGTAGTGGGAACTTTGTCAGGACACCAGATGTTCCCACAGTCCTTGGTCGTCTGCTCACACCATCACTAGGAGTGGAGAGCCTGCCCAGGGCCTGGAATTTCCAGTAAAGATTTTGCCTGGCTCTACCAGAATATGTTCTGGAGATTTCTGTCCTACAAAGAAACTCAGCAGTCTTGGAAAAGTTAGAGTGAATATTTCTAATCTCCAACTTGCTTCAATGCCCTGGATCATGGGTAATACTTCCAGTATTACTCCCTTCTATTCTCTTCCATCTTCTAGGTCTATATCTATCCCCCCTGAATAAAGCAGGGACAGATATGTCTTCTGCCCCTAAGGGCAAGGTGCATTAGCTGGCCATGACCACAGTGCAGAGCACTTGACCCTGGGTCTCCTCTGAGCTCTGTGTGATGTCCCCATGTCCATACAACAGAATTGTTCTTGTGTGTGTGTGTCTTTGTTCACAGTGATTGAAACACTGTGAGAGTCTGTTGCCATACTATGGAATATGGCATCAGGGCATAGAAAATATTAGAGGTTAAAAGGCTGCCGGGACAGTGCTGGAGGATTGTGAAGAATGGTGGGAGGCAAGCTTAGTGCAGTCCTGTCCACACAACCTTGTGGGAGTGGCTCCTTCCATGTGCTATTTCTCAAACCATGTCCAAGTGTGGCCTCAGAACTGAGCCAGGGAGCAAGTTAAATATTGTGCAAGTAATTAATATTATGAAGAGTAGTCAAGCTTGCTTTCTGGCCCTGGATGTAGTCTGTAGCACTGGCCACACTGTGAAGATGAACCTGTAACTGGTCCTGCAAATGACTGCCTACATGTCTCTGGCTGTTGAGTAAAGTATTGTTAAGGAATCGGGGCAAGGAAGTTCATATGGGCGGGTGCCACAACGCAGACATGAGGAGGTGCAATTTCTGTGATAGATTTATCATGCTGCAGCTCCCACTTGCATTCATATGCATGCATCCTTTTAGAAATGTGATACCAGATGCTGTTTCTTGGCAACAGGCCCAACACCCCCTTTCTCTTAGGTGTGAATTTTGACAACTCCAATTCACTGGAGCCCTAGTTATGTTATCTTTTCTAAATGCTTAGAGACTAAAAAGACCTCTTGCTCTTTCTGCTGTGGACTTAAGTGCCACTTGGGCCAATTTGCAGTGCTGTATTACTCCAAAAATATGTTCTCATATGAGTAGCACAATTATTACCACTAAATAGGGAAGGATGGAAATGTTCTGAATCGAACATGGATAACACAAGCCCTTTTTCACTGTGTTGTCAGTCAGAGGCTGTTGTTATGCTTGGCATATGTCACATCAATGTATAATAAATGCCCATGTCAGTCAAATGCATGTTATGTGTAGATCAGATGTCAATCTAATGTTTTGTATTAAAATCAGTGCCACAATACATGCACAACTTTATAAACATTGCTGGGGAGAGTTTCATTTTGAAGTGCTACAGCTGCTTGCAGCCGTCTTTTGCACAACACCTTAAGAGCTTAGAATTATTTGAAAAATTGAATTTCAGAAAAGGGACAGTAAAATACCAACTTTACTTCTCTGTTGTTGTTTACATACCAGGGGGAGGTCATCTAAGCCATTTGCTTCTCCCCATGGCTTGTTTGCTGTTAAGAAAAATACAGAGAAGCAGCTGAGTATCAAAGAAGGGAACTCCAGAGCAGGGGGTCCTGGGACTGGCACTGGCTGACATTGCAGCCCCGTGTGTGAGTTGTGCCATGCCTACGTGAGTTCTACACACATGAATGGGAAAGGTGGGGGAGAGGGACCAGTCCCAGCTGAGGTCTGGGAGCTCAAGCAGCACTTCCAATCCTAGACAGACTTGTTGCCAAGGGAGAAGCTAAGAGGCTTTCAGGGCAGATGGTCGGTGGATACGGACTTCAGGGTCATTATAAAGCTGGTCCCAACGTCCGTATGGATGTTTCCTGGGGAATTTTTTTCAGCAGAGCACAGCCTAGGTGTCACAGTTGCACATACTTTTGCTCACAGAGATGCTGTGGCCTGGCTAATACAATAGCAGTTTAGAGAATAAAAGCCTTTTATAAGCATTAATTAATCTTTGCAATAAGGTCATTGTTATTAACCCTATTGTATGTGTGGGTCACATTTGTGATTGGTGCAGTCTCGTTCATCTGTCTGACTCCCCTAGGATGGTTCCAGCTTATGGTAGTAGTGGTTTTGTCTAGAGATGTTTTAGCTAAAGTCACTAACCGACTGAGGATTGTTAGACAGATATTGGGAATTCTCCTTCTCATTGTGCTTCTAAACCCCCCAAAATACTTTCGTTGGTGAATCACATGTTCAAATGAAGCAATCTGGCACAGAGACAAGCCTTGAATATAAAGGCTACTTTTTGGTCATTCTGAAAACTCAATAAATTTACCATTTCATTTGCATTTGACTGACTGGGTCCAACTGATTATTGAATAAAAGGTATGTCCAATTTGACCCTTGATTTCATTGTGGCCTATTGCTTGGCAATAAATACTTATTTTTCCAGTGTGACATTCTGTTGTTAATCAAATGAAAACTATTCATGTCTTCCATTAAATTAGCAGATGTAAGCCAAAGAAACTGCTTTGTAAATTATAAAACAGCCAACCCAAAGTAGTTGCATAAATGGGAAAAATGTTGTGTTTTGCTGGCTTTTAAACAGATGAGAGGTTGGAGATTTGCCTCCTGGTTTCATAGAATCATAGAATCATAGAATCATTAAGGTTGGAAAAGACCTCTAAGATCATCGAGTCCAACCATCAACCTAACACCACCATACCCACTACACCATGTCCCTAAGCGCCTCATCTACACGTCTTTTAAATACTTCCAGGGATGGTGACTCAACCACTTCCCTGGGCAGCCTGTTCCAAGGCCTGACCACTCTTACAGTAAAGAAATTTCTCCTAATGTCCAGTCTAAACCTCCCTTGGCGCAACTTGAGGCCATTTCCTCTCATTCTATCGCTTGTTACTTGGCAGAAGAGACCAACACCCACCTCGCTACAACCTCCTTTCAGGTAGTTGTAGAGCGCGATGAGGTCTCCCCTCAGCCTCCTCTTCTCCAGGCTAAACAACCCCAGTTCCCTCAGCCGCTCCTCATCAGACTTGTGCTCCAGGCCCTTCACCAGCTTCGTTGCCCTTCTCTGGACACGCTCCAACACCTCCATGTCCGTCTTGTAGTGAGGGGCCCAAAACTGAACACAGGATTCGAGGTGCAGCCTCACTAGTGCTGAGTACAGGGGCACGATCACCTCCTTGCTCCTGCTGGCCACACTATTTCTGATACAAGCCAGGATACCATTGGCCTTCTTGGCCACCTGGGCACACTGCCGGCTCATGTTCAGCCGGCTGTCAACCAGCACCCCCAGGTCCTTTTCTTCTGGGCAGCTTTCCAGCCACTCTTCCCCAAGCCTGTAGCGTTGCATGGGGTTGTTGTGGCCGAAGTGCAGGACCCGGCACTTGGCCTTGTTGAACCTCATACAATTGGCCTTGGCCCATCGATCCAGCCTGTCCAGGTCCCTCTGCAGAGCCTTCCTACCCTCCAGCAGATCAACACTCCCGGCCAACTTGGTGTTGTCTGCAAACTTACTGAGGGAGCACTCGATCCCCTCGTCCAGATCATTGATAAAGATATTGAACAGGACCGGCCCCAGTACTGAGCCCTGGGGAACACCGCTCGTGACCGGCCGCCAACTGGATTTAACTCCATTCACCACAACTCTCTGGGCCCGGCTGTCCAGCCAGTTTTTTACCCAGCGAAGAGTGCACCTGTCTAAGCTGTGAGCCACCAGCTTCTCTAGGAGAATGCCGTGGGAGACAGTGTCAAAGGCTTTACTGAGGTCCAGGTAGACCACATCCATAGCCTTTCCCTCATCCATGAGGCAGGTCATCTGCTCATAGAAAGAGATCAGGTTGGTCAAACAGGACCTGCCTTCCATGAACCCGTGCTGGCTGGGCCTGATCCCCTGGTTGTCCCGGACATGGCTCGTGAGCACCCTCAAAACAAACTGCTCCATAATCTTCCCCGGCACCGAGGTCAGGCTGACCGGCCTGTAGTTCCCCGGATCCTCCTTCCGGCCCTTCTTGTAGATGGGCGTCACATCGGCAAGCCTCCAGTCATCCGGGACCTCCCCAGTTAACCAGGACTGCTGGTAAATGATGGAGAGCGGCTTGGCAAGCTCCTCCGCCAGCTCCCTCAGTACCCTCGGGTGGATCCCATCCGGCCCCATAGACTTGTGAATGACCAGGTGGCATAGCAGGTCATTAACTTCTTCCTCTTGGATTATGGGGGGTTTTATCCTGCTCGCCGTCCTTGTCTTCCAGCTCAAGGGACTGAGTACCCTGAGGATAACTGCTCTGACTATTAAGGACTGAGACAAAGAAGGCGTTAAGTACCTCAGCCTTATCCTCGTCCTTGGTGGCAACGTTCCCCCCCGCATCCAATAGAGGATGGAGATTCTCCTTGGCTCTCCTTTTGTTATTAATATACTTGTAAAAGCATTTTTTGTTGTCTCTCACGACAGTGGCCAGGTTGAATTCTAGCTGGGCTTTTGCCTTTCTAATTTCCTCTCTGCACGACCTAACAAGTTCCCTGTACTCTTCTTGAGTTGCCTGCCCCTTCTTCCAAAGGTGATAAACTCTTCTTTTTTTCCTGAGTCCCAGCCAGAGCTCCGCGTTCAGCCAGGCCGGATGTCTTCCTCGCCCGTTCTTCTTATGGCACATGGGGACGGCCTGCTCCTGCGCCTTTAAGACTTCCTTCTTGAAGAACGTCCAGCCTTCCTGGACCCCTTTGCCCTTCAGGACTGTCTCCCAAGGGACCCTCTCGACCAGTGTCCTGAGCAGGCCAAAGTCCGCCCGCCGGAAGTCCATGGTAGCGGTTTTGCTTGCCCCCCTCCTTACTTCACTAAGTGTTGAGTATTCTATCATTTCATGGTCGCTAAGCCCAAACTGGTCTCCGACCACCACATCTCCCACCAGTCCTCCTCTGTTTGTGAACAGCAAGTCAAGTGAGGCACCTCCCCTAGTGGGCTCGCCTACCAGCTGCGTCAGGAAGTTATCTTCCACGCACTCCAGGAACCTCCTCGACTGTTTCCTCTCTGCCGTGTGGTATTTCCAGCAGATGTCCGGAAAGTTGAAGTCCCCCACGAGAACAAGGGCTAGCGACTGTGAGACTTCTGCGAGCCTCTGGTAGAATATTTCGTCTGCCTCCTCGTCCTGGCTAGGTGGTCTATAACAGACTCCCAGCAGGATATCTGCCTTGTTGGCCTTCCCCCTCATCCTTACCCACAAGCACTCGACCTCGTCATCACTACCATTGAGCTCTAGACAGTCAAAGCACTCCCTAACATACAGGGCTACCCCACCGCCTCTCCTTCCTCGCCTGTCCCTTCTGAAGAGCTTATAGCCATCCATTGCAGCACTCCAATCGTGAGACTCATCCCACCATGTTTCCGTGATGGCGACTAAGTCATAGCTACCCCACTGCACAATGGCTTCCAGCTCCTCCTGTTTGCCGCCCATGCTGCGTGCATTGGTGTACATGCACTTGAGCTGGGCTGCCGGTTTCTCCCCTGAGATTGGCGTGCTGCCCCTAGGCTCTTCTCTAGTGAGCCTGGTTTTATCCCCTTCCCCCTTCGAACCTAGTTTAAAGCCCTCTCGATGAGCCCCACCAACTCACAAAGCGGCAGGCAAAACCAGTGACTCCAGTTCCAAACAGGATTCTCAGGGTTTGGGCAATATTTTATCTTTTCTTGATTCTGAGGCACCAGATGTTCATCAGGGAGGGAGCAGGAAATCCCACTCTATAACCCTGTTACCTAATTCAGGTTGTTACTGTTAGAGAACTTAGGGAAATCCATACATCATCTTTCTATATTAGCGACAGATACCATGCCAGAGAAAAAGATGCTGGAAATATAAAAGGACAGGATGAAGAAGTGGGGAGGAGCATGCTCACAGAGGCCTGAAGCTATCTGCTATCTGCTTTCCAAGCAAACAAAAAACCCCAAACAAAATCATCATGCAAGTGACCAGTTGGAGGCATGTAAGACACGTTCACAGATGAGTGCCTCTGCAGGAGATGTAGCCTAATCCTTTAGAAGGGCAGTTGTATTGTACTCTAGAAGTATGCTGGACAGTACCGACTCACAATCCCCAACAAAAGGGGAGTTAATGGCCTCAAACAGCCTCATGCCAGGGGTTGTGAATGACAGCACTCAGGCTTTTAAAAGGCAGAACATACAGTATTAGAATCATAAAAGAATACACATATTTAGCATTAAAAGGATGGCATAAATATTTCAAAATGGCTCCTGGCTTTTGGACAGAGAACACTGTAAACCAGTCTCTTTATCTTTACAAGACAATATATGCTCATTGAAAAACTGCTGGATTAGGAAAAAGTTATTTCCTTGCAGTGTTAGAGCCCCAAAGCCTTGGTAGCAATTTTTCATCATTTTGTTAATTTTCACTAATATGACAAGTATGCTACTAATATGATTGTTCTGTTTAAAAACTAATACCACTATTAATATGTTACAGTGATGAATTACTAACAATAATCTATCACGAAGGAAAAATAGTGACATAATTAATGCAGTGTTACTATTGTGCAATAGCAATATGTTAACTCGGTGCAAAGCACTCAAAGAAAACTTTCTTTTTCGTATTTTCTTCCATAATTGCTTTTACCCACATTTACAGTGGAAAGATCTGCTCGCAAAAAAGAAACTCAGCACCTGGGTCTTTTCTTTTTGGTCCAGTAGATGCATGCTCTTAGACTGACAGATTTAATCTCAATCTTATTTTAGCATCTGGGTGTTATCTTTTTAGGCAATGGACTTTTACTGCTGTTTTTTAAGATCTTTTTTCTACTCCCTTGTACAACAGTGCAGCTTATTACATAGCTCTCACATTGCAACCATTTCATGACTAGGGGATACATTGTCATATTGCATTGATTAAAATACTCCCAGTCTACACATCACTGTGCTTTTCTACACATACATTTCAAATGCAATCTCAGAGAAGGTAAACTAATATAGGAAACAGCTTTGCAAAGGAACTAGTAACTTCAGCATAAATACTGAACCCTCAGATGAGAAGAATGGAGGAAAACGAGCGTATTCCCTTTATTTGAGCTTCTTTCTGTAGTTTTAAAAACCTGCAACATTCTTTCAAACTTTGTCTACAAAATAGCCTTTTACAGTGCCCATTTCCAGAATGAGATACTACATACACTAGATCATAAAGATACTCAAGTATGATCATCTTATTACAGGTCTTTGCACACTTCCTCCTATGATCCTTATGTCACAACTCATCCCGCTACTTACATCCCCATTCAGGCCAGTAAGTAGTCCCCTCCTTAAGGTCTGCCAGCCTTTCTAAAGCATGCAACCAGCATACTGCTGACTGCACAGGTAAGAGGTGCAGTCAGTATTTACTCAATCATGAATCTGCTGCATTTTGGACTCCTTGCTCTCGAGACAATGACTGCCATTTATTCAATTTTTCAACAGTACTACGGGGTCCTCTACACTTGTGCTCATTACATGGTAGTGTGATACAATAGCTAATTATAAAACAAATCATTAACAGCTCTGTAAAGTGAGAGGAAATACTGTCATGCTGGACTGGTATGATTTTCCATAACTTTCCACATCTGTGAATTACCATCTGAGAAGCAAGAGATTGGACATCTGACTGGTGACACACTGTCTCTGACCAGCAGTTACTGAAAGACTATAGGATCTATCATAGGATCCACTTTATCACATATGCATATGCTGCAATAAAGAATATTATCTTAGTTACATTTATTCAATATTACCAGTAGCTCTGCCATGTTCTACTGTGCTGGGCACTGTAGTAGAAAAGTTGAATAATAAAAATCCTGAAGCAAACAAAAGTTTGACTTGGTAGAAACATTTCTTGAGCGATTACTCAGCTGGACTTACACAATGGAGTTCATGTTAGATGAAGTACTGCATTTGTTTTTTAAATTGATGAATAGAGAAAGGAAATTTAAGCTATCCAATGTAATCTAGTTTAATAAAAATCTGCTTGTCATTCTCTCTTCTTTGTAGCTGCAGAGGCCAACTCAGCACTGTCTGAATATTAACAAAAATTAATAACACAAAATAAACAAATTTGTGCAAAACTTATTTTTCGAAGCATAACAAAGACTTTTGCCCTCTTTAAGATCACATGAAAATTGGTTTCACTGTTCAGTGAGCCATATCTAAGAATGCAATAAAAATACCCTTGTGCATCCACAATGCCTAATTTTCACAAAGTTTTATGCTGAAATAATTCATTTTTAAAGGATTCTAAAGCAACACCTTTCTAAAGTCATGTCTCAAATGCTCTGGCATGTCCCTTTGAAAAGCTAGTGGAATGAAGACAAGATCTGAAATCAGTACAGCATGATGCTGCCATTTGGAACCACAACAAAATTATTTCTATCTTCACTCTCATTTTTTAAAAAAAAAGCCTAAGAGCTGAGTATAGATTAAATATAGTAATTCAAATCTGGCTGAGAAGCTGCGAACTTTTATGCCAAGTTCTAGCCTGAAATGAATTTAAATGGCCACAAGTATAAATTCCACAAAGGGGAGGTTGCAATGAAATCCTGGCAGAGAAATAAAAATAGAATCATAAGCAGATAGCATAACCTTTAAGAGGGAAGAGGAGAAACTAGAAATATTCTCAAACTTCTGTTTAAAAGAACAAGAAAGAAGTAGGACAGCAGGGCTGTGGTCACTGTGAAAAACTAAGTGATGCTGTTTGGTTTAGTATATGAAATACGGGAATGATGTCAAACTGTAAGGGGTGGCCTGAGTTGCCAGACTATTCAGAGCAACTCCAAGGCCTGCATGGCAATTTGTCTGCTCTGATTGACTAATGGCCATGACCCAATCAACTTCCCAGTATTTTATTGTAAAATAGTTTACAAACAACTGTACAGTTCTGAAATGGTAACTTGTAATGCAACTCTGTATTCTTATTGACTGAACGAGTTTGTGCCAGTGTAATATATATGTATACTCCTTTTTTGTTATTTTTCTCTGTGCTCACTGTACATAAAGAGAGATCCTTATCCCAAGAACTAACAATGGCTTTACAAGGGATTAGTGGGACTTAGTGGAGGTTTGGGGGTCCAAACTGGTGATCCTTTTGCAGAATGAGGACCTCTGCCAAAGGTAGACACAATAGTTAAGGTACGATAATGCAAAAGTCGTTGGTTTATTTTCAAAGCAGAGGCAGTTGGCTATAGGAACGGCGATCATTATTGTACTAACAGTCTCAGGAGAAAATGTATTGGGAACTTGTTTGATGATTGGCATGCTGTCACTAAGCATTTTATCTTCACTGTATAACAGTGTAAGTAAATCACCTTATTTTTCTATATAATGATTTTTTAAATTGTCTTTGTGGTATTGCTTTCTACACATCAGCAGCAAAGATAACTCTTGAAATGCTATACATTTCATAGCATTTGAAGACCTAGGAATGAATGATGGTTAAGAAGTCAGGAGAGAGAGGGAGGCAGTGTTCTTCCTTAACACAGAAAGTAACAAAATACAAGGCAGGGAGAATTTTTAGAGTCTTCGACACAATTCCTGAGTGACGTGGTGCCCAAAACTCCTCGCATGCCCGGTAGAAGATGTGGGGCACCAGGTCCTTCCCGGGTGGCTGACGTGCTCAGCACCACAACTTGGCCCCCTGCATCCTCCCAGGGCACTTCCACAAGAGTCCTGGGAAGTTGTGATCTGATGGCATCAGGTCTATGAAAAGGGATTTATGCACATTGATGAAGTGCATTGAAGTCTTTTTCAGTAGTATTGACATAGGAAATATTCTGATATTTCCAAGTGGAGAAATTTGCTGCCAAAGTAGGAATGCAAGTGAAACGTTTTTTAGTCATGCTAACACTCCCTGTAAATTTTCTGTAACAAAACTGTAACTATTTGCTGACGGGGAATTCCTGCATAATAATAGATAATAATAATAAGCTTGCTTTCATGTCGAGCTTGAATTTTCAGGAAATGCAGTGAAGAAACTTAAATCTGGAAGTTTCCATCTGTCTCCCCCACAGCACGCAGCTACCTTCCCGCTGGAGTGGGTGATGCGTTTGGAACACCCTGCCTTTTCCAGGAGAGCACCGGGCGAGCGCGGTGCTGCGGTGCGCGTCGCCCTCGCTGCCGCCGGCCAGCCGCTGCCCCGGCCGCGGCCTCCCGCCGACACCGACAGCCCCGGCCCCGCCGCTCGCCGGCCCCCGGCAGCGGGAGCCTTGGCTGTAGCAAGGAGGAAAAAACGCAACCCCCAGACCAGCGGGAACAACTTCCTCGCCGTAATGCCTCCCATCGCCCCCCCCCCATATGTATATATTTATACATATAGATACATAAATATTTGTAAAACCAGCAGTTGTTAAATGCAGCTACTAAATAACAACCCTTTAAAAAAAAAAACAACACCCCACACAAGCCATAATGATGATGATGATGATGACGGGAGGGGGGGGAAATAAATAAATAAAAGCGAGCGAGAGTCGGCGAGGGAGAGGGAGGCAGGTTCAATTATCTAAACAAAGAAATCATGGCGGAGTGTTTACATTTGGCAGCCCAAAGACTGTTGGATTACGGAACCCCCCCCAAACCCAACCGGCCCCCCCGGCCCCCCGCAGTAGCGGCTTGCCGGAGCCCGCCCGCCGACACCTCGCCGCGGCCCGGGTAAGTGCGGAGCTTGCGGCGGCCGGACCCGCGCCCCAGCCCTCCCCGGGCGGGGGCCGAGCCGGCTCCCCCCTCCCGGTGCCGTGCCGTGTCTGTGTGTATATGTGCGTCTGTCTGTGTGTGTCGCGGGGTGGGGTGGGGACACACGGGGTGTGCACGCCGCCGCGCTGCCCCCGGGCTCGCCGCTCCCCCTCGCTGCGCCGGGCAGGGGCAGCCTGTCCCCGTCCCTGCGGCCGCGGTGCCGCCTCCCCGCCCCGGGGTCACGGCGCCCGGCGTTGACTGGCGGCTCCGCCCCCGCGGCCGGCCCCGCCGCGCCCCCCGCCCGCCCGCTGCCGCGGTGCCCGGCCGGGCGCAGGCAGCTGCCCGGCCTGGCGACGGGGGGGCTCAGCTCGGCCCGGCGGTGGGGGACTCTGCCGCTGACCCTACCCCTTCGTGAGGCTCTGCTCCTGGGGAGCGAGAGGCCCCGAAATGGGCGTCGGGGGGGGGGGGGGCTAGATGCGGTGTCCGAGAGCCGCATCGCAGAGCGAGCGTGGGGACCAGAGGAGGCGGTCGGGAGCTGGCAACAGCACTGAGACCCTCTCCCCAGAACACCCTCGCACCCAAACGCTCTAGCCGCCAAATGCCCTTGTCCCCAAATGCCCTCTTCCCCAAATGCTTTTGCCCTGCAAATGCTCTTACACCTAAATGCTTTTGCCCCCAAGCGCCCTCAGCCTCAAACACCCTCACCTTCAAGGGTCCTTGCCTCCAAAAGCCCTTGCTCCCAAACATCCTTGCCCCCCTTGCTTTTTTACCAGTTTCCCTCGCTCCCAAATGCCTTTGTTTCCAAACAGCTTCACCCCCAAACAGCATCACCCCCAATCTTCCTCACACCAAAATGCTCTCATGCCTAAACTCTTTTCCCCCCAAACCCTCTTGCCCCCAACCTGCCTCAACCAAGTAAGGGATTTAGCTGCTCTTAGTGTTCCTCAGAACTGCACCCCCACCCCCCAGTGGGCCTGTGAAACAGCCAGAAAGGCACCTGGGTCCCTCTCCCTGCCAACAAGCAGCCCCCAGGCTGCTGATCTGACACTGGGCCCCTCATAGGCCACTGCTGTGAAATGTGGGAATGACCCTTTCAAGCAGGCTGCAAGTGTTGCTCCCACGCGTCCATCAAAAAGTCCCCTGGCCCCAGACACATCTCAGTGCTAGAAAGCTGTAAAACTAATTTGGCACCTCTGCCCTCCTGGATCTGGCTAACAGGCAGTGGCGTCCCCCTGGTTTTGTGGTACGAACACATGGGCTGTGCGTCCTGCAGCGCTGCACTCATCCCCGTGTCAGAGTGTTGGGGAGGCGGCAACATGCATGTATTGCTTCCAGGGTTTTGCAGGCTATTTTGTCAGGGTGGAGGCTGGGAGCAGAAGGACCAGCAAAATGACTACTGTGGTAGTAGGATGTAGGGGCTGGGGAAGACTGTTGGCTGGTTCCAGGCTTTTTCCGACACAGTGCTGAACCTACATATGTTTCTGGAGCTGTGCTTCCACATGTCCAAAATTCAGAGTACATTGAGCTATGTGAGATTGAGAGAGGTAGAAAAGATAAATCTTTCTTTATTTCTCTTTGAACTGCTTGACTTAAAAAGTTTGTGGAGGTCAAATTCATGAATGAAAAAAAAAGCTTGATATTGTAGAGTTATGAGGCACTGTAAACAAGAAAGGGGGGTGGGACTCTGGGAGTTTGAAACATCCACTTTTCATGCTCGTCTATGCCCCTTTCCAAGGCAGCGGCTTTTACAGTTGTTTATTGTTGTGATGTTGAGAAGCCTGTGTTCATATCAACGTGGTGGTGGTTCATTGTAACAATGAGGAAAACAGAAATGTGGAGATGCATATCTGTGCCACTGCTGGGTGTGCTTGTACAAGGACTGGGGGTTTGATTCTCCAGTGTGATTGTCTCCTTGCTGGGTCTGTGGGAGCACAGTGTCACTAAGGGAGCGTTAGAGTGGCCTGCAAGCGGTAGCTGTTGCACAAGATACGTGTTTGTCTACAAACCCTCGGCAGGTGTTTTGCATTACCAGGTGTTGTGGCGGCAAGTTGCATGACAAAGTTACAAAGCACAGGTTAGCGCTAAGTATTAAACCATGCAAAATTTTGGCAATGAAGACACTAGTGAAGAAAATAATGTTTTCATTTCTCAGAAGGTCATTGCTCAAAATCTTGTTTCCTTTCCTCTCTTTATTCCCTCCTCTCTGCAGCTACATTCCCCTACATCTACATTTAGGACAGGCATTTCTGGGCTCGTACATTCTGTGGATAAAAGGCCTGTTGAGGAAATTCCCCATACACTTCGATTTTTTGCCACTTTACTTCCTGCTTGAACTGTCAGTTCCTAGAGTCTCTGAAGGTCTGAGGCTGTTTTCTCAAGGAAAGCTCTTAATTTAAGTGGCCTGTTAACTGTTAATTGCTGTTCTGTTCTGGCTATTTACCTGAATATCATGTCAAACCTGCTGTTCTGATCTGGAGGCTACACTGGTTATCTGCTCTGATCTGTAAACTGCTACTGCTTTCTGCTGTTTTATTGAAGACCAAGGTAATATTTCTTTTCTTAATGCAAACTGACATTTCCTTATATTTAAGGATTTTTTTGAGCAAGCTGTCCCACTTGAAACTGCTTATACAATAATCTCAATTTTATGTCTGGTAAAAAAAAGGCTTCCCTGAGACTTAATATTCAAAGAATTTTGTTGTTTCCTGTTCTTCAGTATGGATGTGTTTAGAGGAGAAAAAAACATGTAAAGCTGGGCAAAGCAGTGAGGAGTTGATGGGTAGACAGTTAACAGAGTTAGGTGGGAACTGGTACTTATCAAACTACAAACATTGGTATGTTCGGTGTAAGCAAAGCTTGAACTTTTAATGTATGCTTACCAGGCTGATTGGAAGTTTGGAGAAGGTCATGTTATCTCCAGGGTTGTCTTGAGATCTGTGCAGTTAATGCAACACTGGCAGTGCCAGTGAAATCCCATCCCTAGAAACAATTTCTTTCATTTACTGTATTTAGTAAAGTTAGGTTCTGTTTTCTGATAACTGACTTCATAAAATCAATGCCATATTTTGGCCATTTGACTGGGATAGTCACACAGAAATGATAAAAAAATGCTGTTAGAATGGATATAATTTTGTCTCAGACTGAAGAGAGCCATTAATGGAGCTGATTCCCTTTTGGTGAGTGTTTGTAGTTTTTTGATTAATGAGAGTTCATTCGGGTATTGAGAGAAGAAGAGACCTCTCAAATGACGCTGAATCTGTTTCCCCAGTATGTAATAGAATGAAACTCTCAGGCTGTCGCTGGACAGTAAGATATTCTGACATGAATATATATTTTGGAGCTCTGCACAAAATGAGGATTTCATGCATAGGCAACACAGTGTGACAAGTCATATCCTGTGTGACCTTGTGCTTACAGTATAAAGTTGTGTAATAATATATTCTGCTAAATTAATACACAAAATGGGTAGAACATACCTCATTTTTATGCTAATGATGATATTTTTCAATTCTAAGCACCTTTTATGCTAAGACCTCAAATTACAGGTAGGAGTAAACCAAGCTTCAGAACACCATTGTGAATTTTTGTATTATCATTCAGAGACTGCTTGGAAGGTATCTTTATTAATTACTGTTATTTAATTTTCTGTTAATTATTGTCTGATTTGCTTGCTCTCTGGTACTGTTTTCTCTCCTAATATGTTAACAATAAAATATGATCTTATGAAACTGAAAGAAAAGAAATATTTTAATTTCAGCCACAAGAATGGACAGATCTGTCAAGGCTAAGAGGAAGAATAATACTGACTTTGATTCCTCAAGGAATTAGGAGAGATTTTGCCAGTAGGATGTGTTTTAAGTTTGTGTGGTTCATCCTGTGATGTAGCTGTAGGTGAAAGGCTGATAAGACTTTACAAAGAGGTTAGCTGAGGGAACAAAAGAAACCTAAATTATTTTGTTTAGTTTGAATCACAAAGGATAGAATTTCCAAAAGTGCTCATTACTGGCTTAGTTCTACTGTTATTAATGTCAGTGGTAAAAATGTCATTTACTCCAATGAGAGCAGATTTACGCCACCGATGAGTGCTTTAGCAATCCTGTCCTTTATGTTTGTAAAGTGTGAGTTGAATCTTGCATTCCTGACACTCCAGCATGTGTTTCTTACAAACTTCAGCACAGGATTCGATTCTCTGTCATACCCCATGTATGTGGAGATAGAGTAGCATTTCTGGGATAAGAATCCAGCTTGTAATGTTCTTCAGCAGCTTTTTCTCCACTGATGTCAGTGAGGTTGTATGGGCAGTCAATTAGTACAGAATTTACTCTAACTTATTAATGCATATTTACAACCTTAATTCCAGTTTAACAGAATGTTTTGTGGTGGAACATTTACAGAAAGAGCATGTGGAAAAATTATCACTGCATGTATTAAGCACAAAGAAAGCATCCCTATACTGCTGTGTAGGAGCAACTGACAAAACAGAACATATTACAAGAAACTATCTTTTTCATTAAGTCTGCACAAAATGAGGATTTAATGCATGGGCAGCAACAGTCAGTCCCAGCGGTTTAATGCCCATAATCCCACCTTGAAAATGGCTTCACAATAATAATTACTGTTACAAAATGGACACTGCTTCCAATTTTGGCACATCTACTTCACACGCAACTAATTGCAGACACAGAAGGCAAGATCTTATTTTACTAGCCACCTAATTCCAGAAGTGCAGCTATGTTAACCTTCCCATAAGATTTCCAGTCTCAAACTGACAACTTTCCGCTTTGCTTTATTTTGCCACAATATTGCAGAGCATGTGTGGCAGCCACCCTTACTTTGGCATGCTCAAACTATCCCTGGACATTAAGATACTATGACATGAATATATATTTGTGAGCTTTACACAAAATGAGGATTTCACGCATAAGCAACATAGTGTGACGAGTAGTATCCAGCATGACCTTGCAAATACAGGCTGAGCTCCAGAATAAACAGCTCAAAAGAGCAAGGAGTATAGCAGATTCTCGGGTTCTGGAAGGAAATTCCACCCTTCGGTTCCAAGCCTGCAGCGAGTAGTATAGAACTCTTCTTACAAGTTCCTAAAGCTTACCTGCTTTACACAGGTGGTGAAGTACCACAGCCCAGAGAACAAAAATTTCCAACTACTTTTAGGAGGGCAGGGTTATTATTATGGAAAATCCAAAATCATCAGTGGAACTCATCACAGAGAGCTGAAAATCCTCTTCAAGGCTGGAGATTTCAAAGCTCCTAGTTTCCAGATGTGGAGTGTTGATTCTCATTTTAAGAGGGCCTACATTTGTCACTTGTTTAGGCTGTAGTTCCTACCTCCTGTATATTTTCTTGTCAGGTTTTTTTTCTTGTTAAATGAATGATAGGTTTGGATGAAACAGTTTTTTCTGCCTTTCAAAAATAAACAGTGTGACCTTTTTAAAGTCGAAAATAACATACATGTTACTGATACATATAGGGAGGTAAGAAAGTGTCTTCTCACACCTCTCTCTCTCACAGTTTAGAATAATCTGATGCCGTCTGGTCCCTTATCAGAGCCGGCCTTGAGTATGGGCAGCCAGACCCCTGGGGCAGAAGAGGTTGCAGAGCCTGTTGGTGCGGTCAGAGCCCTGACAAATAATCGGCCATACTAATGTTGCATATAATAAAAGCATTATTTATGCACAGCTAATGACTCATCAGTGTGAAGTTTTCTTTAAGGTTATATTTGCACAGATAGTATTACTGTACATTCTTGTTCAGGGGAAGTAAAATGAAATATGATCTTGAAATATGCATGTTATCCTTATTTCAACTGTATCAAAGATGCATATTATTCAGCATATTTTTGAGTTCTTTGTTGTTTAAAATTTCAGTGGGTTTCATTGGCTTTTTAGGCATAAAACTGAGTCGACAGTTGTGGGCTTGTGGTTAGTTCTAGAGCATAAAGCCCTGTAGAAACAAAACAGGAAAGGATCTCAAGAGGCCATCTTCCTTTCTCAAAGGCAGGGTAGCTGTGCCATTATTTGTGAAAGTTTGTTCACTCCATTCTTGAAAACCTTCTGCAAGAAAGTTTTTGCAGTCTTCCTGGGCAACCCATTGACCTAAATCTCCCTTGCCATATTGAATTCCATTACCACTTGTCCTATCTAAATTGGACATAAACAGGAGTCTATTCACTCCTCTCTGTATTTTCACATATCCAAAGAACATTTCTGTGTCCCTGCCAGTCATCTCCTCTCGGGACTAAGCAATCCCAGTTTCTTCTCCTGTTCTGCAGAGGTTAAGTTTCAGACTCCCTCCAGTTAGTCCAGACCCATCCTGAAGGGTTGAGCTGACACCTGGACTCAGTCTTACTTCAGCCGATGCCCCACCATCTCTCATTAGGATGGAAATTATTTTGGTTTTATCAGTACTCTTGTTTAAACATCCCGATGTAGTGTTTTCTATTTAGGTTCAATTCTTAGGGCTTTATTATTACATGGGGCTTGTAGACTATGGAGAAAGTAGCATTAGTAAAAGTGAATAATATATATATCTTAATATGGCAATATACCTTACCTGTAAAATATTTTTCTTTTATGAGTTTTCTTTCTTCTCTCTCCTGTTCTAGTTGAGGAGATAATTTTAGGTAAATGACAATACCACTCCTATTTCCATTGTAAGGATAGGATTGTTTGAAGTGTAAGACAGTCCCATACTGTATAACTATCCTATATATTTACAAGAGTAAGTTATTCTGGTTCTGCTTTTTGCTATGGTGTATTAGGAAAATCATGCCAAAATGTTAGAATTATTGATATATAGATGCAGACACAGCAAATCATAGACTCAGTGCATACATTTTGGTCTAAGAACACATTCATTTTGCTTCTAAAAAGCATTCTATAAAGTATTTGATATTTGATAATATTTCTTAAATTGTGAAGTCTTTGAGGTTGGGATATTCATAAATGTTTGCAAAGCACCTAGCATTCATCTCTGATTGGGGCCTATGGGTAGTTTAAAAACATAAATATTTAATCATAATGATAATTACCCTTTTTTCAGAATAGCAACTTTGAAGTTCCATCTTGGATGAATGAAACCCCCTTAATAATTTTTTTTCCAGCACTTTGAAGAATATTCTCTTGTCATCGGAAGCATTTCTTGAATTCACAGTTTTGTACATTGCAAAAATGCCATACTTCATAAATTACAGAACTGCCTGCTCCAACTTGTCTCCTGCTTAAGATGTACAGAAATCAGAATGCAAGTGGCATGACTGAGTGTATTCTGTGGATGTTTCTACCTTAGTGTTTTAGTTCAGATCAAGAATGATGTTTGGAAGGGATCAGGCCCACTTCCATCACTTTGATTCTCATTATGGATTGGTGTCCCAGAACAAAAACTGGATTCCTCTTGGATTAAACTACGCCAGAAGCTATGGCTTCTGGGAGTATTGCTTCCATGGGACCAGACCAGAACTAGCCTGTAATAAACCGTCTGAGAAGTATGTAATATGGACACTGGGTCCTTAGCGCCGTTTTGCTTTACAGTTCATCTCTTGTTTCCCTGCCTTATCTGCTAATGTAGACATGATCCTTGGTTTCAGAGCTGAGAGGTGTTAGGAAATAAACCGCCCACTGATTGCATTACACTAAGTTCACTGCTTTACTGAAAAATCTCCAAGGAATATTCTATCAGATACCAACCCCTAACCACAGTGAAATATACTCTACTTTATTAAAATTGTGAAAGAAACGACAGAAGGGTTTTCTTTTGACTGCATTTATGAATCTTTGTGGAAAAGGCCAATTAATGGAACTATTTGTGGAGTCCTCTGCTTGATTTTCTTTTGATGACCCTGTGTTAAGACACCTAGCAAGGCAAAGGCTTCACTGTATGGCACCGCAACCATGCAGAGAGGTACTTTAAATGACCTATGAAAACTTGACAGAATATTGACTATATGGTATCCATTTAAAAATGGCTGTCATGATGTATTGACAGCAGCACTAGCAAATAAATAATACATATTTTTAAAATTTCCGTAATTACATGTTTATCCAATAGGCCAGAACAGCTCTGTCCCAAGGAGCTGTTGCAGTCTGAGTAAATAATACATGTTTTAAAGTCCATAATTACATATTTAAACGATAGACTATCGAGGAAATAATGCACATTTTAAAAAGTCCATAATTACATATTTACATGATAGTCTGTAAATTCTGTAATTACTTATTTACACAATAGACCATAGCAGCTGTTACAGTCTATTATGGTAACTCTCATAGAATTATATTATGGATTTTTTTATAACTTAAAAAATAAGTATATTTAACCAGAAAATTGTATTGTTAGTCTTAAAAAACCCCACAAACCTCTAAGATAAGAAAATATGCATAAAGGTAAAAATTTAGGGTGATACAGAGATAAACAAGTTCTTCTCCCCTCAGTGATAAATGTCTTTTGTTAGCATGAGGAGCTTAGGATTTTTCATTAATTTCAGAATTTCTTTATTTAGGTAGTGAAATATAAATATGCAACATTATATGATTATACTTTCCTTATTGTCATGTAGAGATTCAATTTGGATAAGCATTTGGGATTCTTAAAATTCTTTAGTTCCTGTTCTGCCCTTATTAAAATCAGTGACAAAACTCCCATCAACCCTGGTTTCAGAAATCATTTATATTGAGGACAGCACTTAAAAATGTACTTGAAATCAATGGCACTTAAGCATCTTTTAAAAATAAGCACATACTTAAGGACTCTCATGAATTCTGATGGACCGAAACATATGATTAAATGCTTTCCCGATTGGGATACTGTCTTCCATGAAGGCAGAATTGGAACTTTCCACGTACATGGCTTATTGGTGGGCTACAGGTTTTTTGTTGTTTGTGATGTGGCTTCTCCCTGAGGAAAAGCTTTTTTAGCATGTTTAACTACAGACATACGTGTGTAAGAATTGGTGCTACGGCAAATGTGTTGCTGCTTCTTTGTTCTTCGTAGAGATTCATGAATTGAGAATTCATCCAGTGTTTTCCATAGCTCAGCTGCTGAATTTATTCCTCATGTTAAAGACTGGATCAATACACCTAAATGAGACTTCTGTCCATAATTACTACTAAATAGCAAGGCTAAATCAAGCAAGTCAGAATCTGACATTTAGCTCAGCCGGACCTTATGCATTTAGTAACGAAACAGAGTATGAGAGAAACCTTTGATCCTCATTGTTCATTTCATTAAAACATTTGAGTTAAGAGAATTTGAACTGTTGGGAGCCCCATTTATAGACATGCGTTAAATGTAATGAAATATGCAAGTATGTTTTAACAATGGTTTGAGGTCGAGGTGTTCAGCTGCACTATATAGGCTGGTCACATATTTTGACTGAATGTGTCAAGTAAAGGGCTGAAGATTTTGTCTGTCCTTGGCAATGAACAGTATAGCATCAAATTTGGTAAAGAAGTATCTATTCAGAAATAAAGACAACGTTTTATCAAGTGAAATATGCAGAAATTGACTTGCACAGGGAAAGAAAAGCCTCAACAAGATATACTTCTGCTATTTTTTGCTATGGATCTTCCCAGATGTTGTTACTGACACCAGTGCACACATTTGGATATTTGGTTAAGTGACCTGGAGCTTCAAAGGCCAAAGGGAAAATCAGTATTAATCCTTTGTTAAAAGCACAAAGCTGGTAGAAGAAATGATTAAATAGCAGGAGCCTAATTCTTATCTCTTGCATGGTGCTTTTTACCTGTGTAAAATAGATAAACAGCATTACCTGACTGGTTAGTCTTTGAAACCAGCAAATGAAAACAAGGGATGTAAGGGATTAGAGAAGCAAATGTGAGAGCAGTAACTTCAGGTTATGCAGGAACCATATTTAAATGGTTTAAATTTAAAAGCATCTTCATTTTTGCATTCTCCACAACAAATCCTTGCATTTGAGAAGTGAAAAATAGAAGACATCTCTCTCTTGTTGGACAGCCCTGTGGCTGTCAGTAGAATGAGAATAACCGATCATCTTCATATAAGTGCTATCCCTGTGAAACTGTCAAGGTCAGTTTCTGTGTCATTTTTCTACTCTGTTTTCCATTTAAAAATATACACATAAACATTTGCTGGTTTTGTAACACTTCCAAGCTTTACACTTGAGTTAACATACAGGAGTTGTCATCCTTTACATGAGCATCCTAATCCAGCGAGTTATTCAGATTCTTTGAAGGTTTTGCGGATCCTCAGCTTTTCACCAGGTGAATGTTGAGAGCCTGCACTTCTCCCACCCTTTTTTATTTGTTTGGTATCCGTTCTTGCCAGGCAGACATGTTATCTGCCAGAAGTTCTGTTACATATTATTGCTAAATAAAGATTTTCTGTTCCTGTAACTGTGGCAGTTCTCTAATAATTCTGACCTGAGGTTGAATACATCCAGAAGTGCACAATATAAATTTACACAAACAAATAAGATGTGTTGCACAATATAAGCTATATAATGGGAAAGCTTTATTATTGTGTGCTTTTTGGGCACAAACCAGCTTATTTTATTGTGAAAAATCCCACTGGGGAGCCAGCACAGGGAATATTACATGAAGAAGGCAGGCAGATTCCAGCACATTATATTTGCCAATAAGCTGTACTTTGCACTTGTAATTTTGCTAATTGTCAGAAGTAATTTAAATTCATCAATTATCAATGAGTAATTCTATCAGAAGTGTTTCTAGGAAAAGTTAAAATCCCAATGGGATTGACACAACACTTTCTCCTTCAGAGACAGATAAATTTAGTACAGAGTAATTTGTCTTACATGGTATTTTGGAATGTTCTTGAAAAATTAGATTTGAGGCTAAAGTGAGACTTTATTGCTGTCTTCATGCATGCAACGGGAGAGTATGTGTCTTTTTGAGAAGACGGAGCCAGACTTTTCTCAGAGGTGCACAGTGAAAGGGGAAGAGGCAATGGACATGAGCTGCAACAGGGGAAATCCTGATTAGGTATTAGGAAGAATTTATCACTGGGGGGCTAGTCAAACGCTGGATAGGTTACCGAGACAGACTGAAATCTCAAACCTTGGCATTTTTTTGCACTGGGTTCCCGACTATCTTTTGTAGGTTGCTGTAGATGTAGGACAGGTTTTGGTTGTGGTCCCTCACCATCTTGCCCATATTCTGAAAGCAGAGAGCTTTCAGATTAAGATGTGCTGTGCTATATAAAAATAAGCTCTTACTATTACGTTTGTGGTGGTCCTTGTTTGTGATAGAAGAGCAAGTGATTACATCACTTGGCAGCTATGATGACAAATACATATTTGTCAGAAATCGTTATTTACTTTATATGCACTTGTTAGTTTTCTTTTATTGCTTTTTTTTATTATAATGGAACTTGAGGACAGAGACAGATTTCTTCCCTGCAGTGTTAACTACAGTAAGAGGTAGCATTATGGAATGTCATCTATTGCCTCTTATAATGATAAATATTTCTGAGACAAAACATTGTAAAAACCTATATGTATAAATTCCTCTATCCCGGCTATTAGGATGAAGAGTAAAACTACAGCTTACTATTACTAGGGATTTGTCAAGCAACTAAATGAATCCTCACAGGTAGAGAACACCTCCTTCCCCAGACCATCTTTTCTATAGTTTGCTTGCTGTTCTTTAAGATCTTTATGTAAGCAGTGTGTCTTTTCCATATAGGCCAATGTTTTGCATTTGATGATGCCAGGTACAGCTGGAACACCCATGAAAGGAATAACCATCCTTTAAATGCTTTTTTCCTTGGTCCTTTATACTCTTTGTTAAATTTAAGAATCTGTGAATACAATATTGAAATGGCTGGGCCTCTGGAAGAGGGAGTCACATTCTGCAGCACAGTTGGTCAAGAAAGCCTATATTATAGGTGGATAAACTGGGACTCAGAGAAACTAAAGAACTTTTCCAAGGTGCCCCTGGGAGGAAGGTAATATAGCTAGCATAGAACTGAGGAGTTTTGTCTATTTTGCCCGTGCATTAGTCAACAAAAAATGGTGCAGACTGGTAAAGATAGTTATTTTCCTTCTGTCTTAAATGTATTCTGAGAGCTGAATTTGATGAATTTCAGTTTTCATCAAAGCAAAGGAAGTTTTACTGTAGCTCTAACTAGAGTGAGAGACAGCGTGGAAAGGTGTTGTGCAAGCAAGCCCTCACAGCTGTATTAATGGACTTCAAACCTGACCTGCTGCACCCCTTCAGTGAACTCTAGTTCAAAGAGTATAAAGGGGAATTGGGCTATAGTTAACAGGTTCATCTGTTTTTCTGTTGCATGGAGTCTTGATTCTTTGTTTTAAAGGATGTTGGAAAAATATCAGGCAGAGGACTGATGTGAGGGCTAATATGAGGAGCAGGAAGAATGTCGTATAAGGCAAAATGACCATAGCTAAGAACTTTCCATAGCAGCTGAGCAGAATAGCTGTGTTTCTGCCCTGTTGAGTCCTGCAGAAATTTAAACAGTCAATTAAAATAATATATGTGTAGGAAAAACCAGGAAAAAAAGTCAGCAAATTTGCGCATACAACAAATTCTATTTACATGTGATAAGTGTCATCCTTTCTCTTGAATCTTGTTCAATTTCTACTGCTTTTGTTCAAAGGTTATGTATTTTTAAAATGCAGCTGAATAACTTTCTGAAAGCAAAATGCTTAAATAGGTCTGGTTTTGGTCTTGATAGTCTTATGGTTATGCACCTAAAATAATAATATCTATAACAAAAAATAGATTCCTTTGTTGGTGGTAGCAGTGCATGTTATGTACTAGTTGTTCATGTTGTTCAGGAGACATGTTTGAAATTCAGAAAGTCAGACTTTTAGAAATTGGGTCTTCAGATAACCAAAATAATGTTTTTCCTAAATTTTATATCCTATCTTTTGAATACTTGATGTTTACACACACAAAGAGAAATGCTTCAGCTGTTGTTCTATAGAAGCCTTGTTGAACAACTGAAAAAATGGGAAGTCTTGTTCTTTGATGAACAGTGCATATAAGTAATTGGTCACTAATATAATTAAGGGCTAGTGGGTTTGGTACCTAATATATTTTTAATACATTGGGGGATTCTGAGCAAAAGATAAGAAAATGAGTAACTTAGTATTAAGACCTATTAATATTCACAAGCCCATGTTTTCACAAGCTCCAGCCCAGGGTCTTTACACAATCACAATATACTTTTAATGAGCGTTGGTACATTTTCGATACACCCAAAACAGTTTTGTACAAAAGTAGACGTATATTAAAAACGTGCAAACGACTAGTGACTGGTTTGAGGCTGGTTGAAAATTTGGGATATCTACATCCTCAGCTATCACATAATTTCACAACTGCATTTATATTCAGTCAATGGTGTTAACACTGTAGCTTTTGTGATAGTTCCTGTAATATTTCTGAATGCTATTATAATAACTTCTCTATCACCTGCACCTTTTAATGATTCATAAATTCCTTGATTTCTATGAACAGCAAACTCTAATAGCACTATAATCAGGACAGCATGCTAAGGTATAGCAGAAACTTCTGCTGCCTGACTACCTCCAGCTTTCCTTCATTGCCTGACTAAATTGTTCAAAATGAGGTTTCCACTACAATTTGAAACAAGGAACTCCTGAGTTCAACACGAATACCAGTGAAGGAGACCATGCTGAAAATTAAAAAGCAAAATAGACAATAACATGTAACAGATTTCAAATAGAGTAAATGCAAGAGCATTCACTGTATAACAGGCATATTATTAGCTGTACCATAATTTCTCTTTTTGCTTTTTCAGTCATTTGGTCCTTTTAACTAACAATTTCCCCTAACGACCACCTATGCCTCACATACACTGCACACATATGTTCTGCCACAATGATACTTTCCAATAACTTTTTCTGGGATGGTTTAACAGCTTTATTTGAAAACACAGAGGGACTCCTATGAATCAGGTTGCATGATAAATGCTGGTTTTTGGGCACTCCTGTTTGTGTTCCACCTACCAGGACTAAATCAGTCCCTTAAAACTGCAGTAAGTGAAACATCATAGGCATGACAGAAATCGCAGATGTTATAATCAGAGGTCTCTGGGTTTTTTTGCTGTGGTTTGTTTTTTCCCCCTAAGCTTTTAAGAAACTATCTCACTCTGAGAATTAGGCATTGGATGCAAAAGCTTTTCCAGAAACTAGTGATATAGTTTCATTTTATTCCACCTCAGTACTGATTAAAAGCTTTGACTGTTGGCTGGCCATGGCACGTCTTATGTGATCAGTCTGCTTCAAAGATGTTCATCATAAAACTCACCATTTTTCATGTTAATTTTGGTAGCTTTCTCATCTGGTTGGATAGACATGGAGAAAAGTCTCCTCACTTTTAAAGGACAGGTATGAGATACCTTAATTTCATAAATAAGCTTGTGCTGCACTGGTTCATGATGAGATGTGCTGTGTATAGAAATAGAGAGCTGTCAATGTGCTCCTTTCACAAGCTGTTAAGTCATTAAAAAATAAACCTTCATTGATCAGAGTTCATTCTGTATGGATGCCGAACTCTGCATCTTTTGAAGTCAATAGGAATTCTACTATTAACAACAGAATTAGACCAACTGAGTACTTTTGAACATCACGCACTTTATTTTTTTTTAGTATTTTTTTAATTGTGCATATATAATTTTTGCTTTACTAAAGCAATTTATGGAAAACCTCTTTATCTAAGCATTAGCCAACTAACCAAATAGGTATGAACTCCTTCTTCATTCTTCTACTTCAAAGTAATACTTCTAATAGCATTGAATGACATCCTGCCTTGAAGCCAATGGCAGCTGTGTCTGATTAGGAAGGAATGTGTAAAGTAGACACAAAATGGAGGTAAAGGAGAAAACACATCATCTCATTGGTATAAAAGAATTTCTATATCAAAGCTTGGAGTTAGGTCATCTAATTTTTAGTTGAAGAGATTATTTTCTAGATTGGCAGTAACTATGTCTAGATTAAACATATAAGTGTTTTTTCACTCACCCCATTTTTTTCTGAAGATGTTACATGTCAGCCTGCTCTGTAGAAGGGACTGTCTTCTATGGCTGGTGAAGTTAAGAAATGATTTTCCCTTTTAGTTTGTTCATGATATGTTTCCATTTTAAATATCAGTTTCCCATTTCTGTAGCAATCACTACACCATTCCACTGCTTGTAACTAATATGTTGATAATCATTTAATATAACTTTCTTTTAAAAACAGCTACTATGCTGAAAAATTAGAAGTTAAAAAATGTGCCTAGTTTTAAAGAGTATTCTGTTGCAATTAATTTGTGATTTGTATAAATCAACATGTATTTTTTAAAAGACCTAAAGTTGCATTGACATCGATGAAGAAAACCACTGATTTCTGTAAGGTTTGGGCCAATCCCCAAGATCCTTGGGTATGCCAGCATGTTCTTATATTGCTTTATATTACAGTGATAGAGCAAATTCAGGAGGCTTGCTTCTTGCCATCATTTGCAATTTGCGCTGGGTTTTTAAAAAATTGTTTCCCTTTCTTAATTCTTCTAATGTTTAGAGAGCTTGCTTCTCACCTCCTTCTCTTGTGAAAACCAGAAATTTGAAATTAATGGAGTACATCAATGTGAGAGACTTGAACTTTATGCCTTTCAAGGTGGAGCCTCTTTGCTTGTTATTTGCTGCTAGTTTTATTAGCATAAATTTGTCTACACTGAATTAATTTGTCTACAGTTCTACTCTGCCAGGTTTTTAGTCTGTCTTGAGTGTACTTCAGTCGTTCTGAATTTTATCCCGTTTCCTTTCATTGACTAGCCTACCAGTTTTTATCTTTCAAACATATCCTGTCTTCTTACTGATTGTTCCCACACTTCCTGACCTTGTAGATTAGTCTTCTATGTGTTAATCTATCAGAAGCTTTTCTAAAGAGTGTGGAATATATGCTTGTACCTTCCATTATGATCAATAATTTGTAATTCCTCTTAAAAAAGTGCTGAGGCATTTTTAGGCATGACATCCCTGGGGTGAGCCATGCTAGCAATTTCTCTTGCAGCTATACAAACTCATAATCGTATTGTTTCCTGAAACAATAATGTTTCAAGAGTATGGCATAAGTGTGAAGTCAGGGGTTTGTATTTTTCTAGATAGCGGTTATCACTAACCTCTCTTCAGTCCAGCTCATATTTCTGAACAGGTTTTAAATATATCTGCTAATGATTCCTCTCTCTCTTCTGACATATCTTTCTGAGCTCTGAATTAATTCTGTCTATTCCTGGAGTTATGTCAACCTTCAGACTTTCTAATTTCTTGATGAGCTGTTTTGGTGTGTTACTGATTTTCTTTAGCGTTTATTCTTCCTCCCCCAGGAAATTTATGTCTGATCCTGTCATCAGTCCCGACCTTGTTTTATGGACAATAAAAGAGAGAGTTCATTTTTAAGCAGTCTCTCCTTCCTGTTAGTAAACTGCCATTTGCCATTTCATAGGTGTGCTTCTGTTTCTCTCAGTGACCTTATGCTCTTTACGTGCTTGAAAAGCAAAAAATCTTTATTTACTATTTCCTCACCTTATGTGAACTTTTCATTTCCCTCTTTGCTTTCCTTATCAGTGTGTTATAATCTTTTAACTTCATGATATAATCTTTCTAGTTGTCTTTCCTATCTATGTTTTTATACCTTAAATATGCCTTTTTCTTAAATTAATTTTCTTGCATTTTCCTCTTCATCCACAATATATATTTTAACACAGAATGCTCTGATGCTAGACAGCGCATATAACCTTTGGGCATGTAATAATTGACTTTCAGTACTTTCCATTTCCTTCTCTGTCCTTTTCTTCCAGTGCTGTTTTCCATTCAGTCTCACCCACTGTTTCAGTAATTCTCTTCGCTGAATTCAGAGTTTTGATTTTTTGTGTGGATGTATTTTTGTTGCATTGTCATCTTAATTAAAACTGTAACTAGATTGTAACCACTGCTGAATGGATTCCAGTTATGTCCTCTTCTGTTCAAATCCTAGGTGAAGCAATAATTCCTGCTGTCTTTCTTTTATATATTGTTTAAAGAGACAATCCTGTCTATAAAACATGTTTAAAAGCAGTTATAAAAGCTGTTTGATGGGCAAAATTTTAATCTGTGGTTCTGTATTTCTCCAAGGAGAGGGCACAACACAGAAGCATAGATGCAGGCTACCCAAGGCAACACAGCCAATGTGTTTCAGCACAGACTGCTGGTGTTTCTTACAAGGGGTGGGGATTTTTCTCCCTAGCTTGCCCTGGCAATGCTGCGCTGCAGGGTAGGAGCTTGCAACAGCTTTGGGATGGTGGCTCTCTGGCGATGCAGAGCACCTCTGGTCTTCAAAGGGGACATACTCTGCGAGGAAGCAGTGACAGAGGCAAATGAATGTCAATATGTCCCTTTGACAGTGTAGGGCATCCTTACAGTACCAATAACTGCTTTTAGCTATCTTAGCTATGAAACAGTGCTTTGTAGAGTAGTTCATAGAAATCTGAAGTTGTATTTTAACAATAGGTCTCCAGCCTTGCTGACAGAAAAAGTAATTTATTTTGCAGTCTCTTCACATATAATAACACAATCACATATAGTAGATTCTGTCCTTCTGCACTTTGCTATACAGTGTTAATGACTGGCACTTAAATACTTTACAAATTGAATTGCACTTGTATGAGAAACTGGATTGATAAAATAAATTACTGTATCTTATAGGTTAAGGTTTTGGTTCTGCAATTGTAGCTGTTATAAATTACCCAAAACCCTTTTTATATTGCATTTCGCATGGCTATATTTTACAACTACTGTAATAAAAAATTCTATACAAAAATTGTTTGATATTAATAGTAATCATTAACAACTTGATAGATTCTTGTTAAGTATATTTGCAATACATTTAATCTTATTAAACTCAGCTCTGAGTTGTTTCTTCCAAATATTATAGGTCTTTATGAAGCTAGCAGTATAAAGAAGAGATTTCAACCATTTTCGGCCAAGAATTAGGTTTAGCTTAATGGATCAATTCTTTTCTTATTAAACTGAGTCTGACCAATGCCAAGTAATACATTCAGCATTGATCTTTGTCTCACCCTGCTGTAGCTTGCGTTCTCTTTATGTACATGAAAAATAAGGTGCCAAGAATGAAAACAATGCCTGTGTAATACAAATATAGAATTTTTCAGACTTCCATTCTGCTTATCCTTTCAGTTTGTAATTAATGTCTTGTTCAATGCTTTTCTGAAATGTATTTTTTAAAAGAACTTTTCTTTCCATAAAAGATATTTCTCCTTTTCTGTAATTAACAAAAAGCAAAATGAATAATAATAAAAGAGATCCATATACCACTGACACATGTGAAAGTCCTGATAGGGATATCTCATTCAGTTTAGAAGGCCTACGTGTATCTGTTCAGTTTTTATATGTATGAGGTTTACTCAGTGAAGTTTAATCTCTAAATGAAGGGAACCTTCTTAACAAATAATCTGAAGCAATGGTCTCTTGGTTTGTCTTTATAAAAATCATTTGAATCTGAAAACTGAAAATTACATGAAACTGGAGACGTGATAGTTGAGATAATGATAGAAGTTGAGATGATCTCACTGTTTCTGCTAAAACTCATTTTTGCGCACTTTAAAGTTCAGAGACAAATACTTTGTGAAGCCTGAAATTTCAGATAAAGTACAGATTGGAATTCCAGGAGAACTTTGCCTTTTTTTTTAATTGGTGCCAAAATTTCTCATTTGCCATACTAAGATCTCATTCAGGGTCAGTTTGTACTTACAAACACACCTTGGGTTTTGTTTACACCGTGGACCTTTTCCAGCATTCTAAATGTGCCCAGTGGCCAGATTTTAAGTGAAAATAAGGGCATATTGTGTAAGTAATGTAATGTAAAAGTTAACTATCTTATTTTTCTGTACCCAGAATTGCTGTTGCAGGTTTGTGAATGCAAATAATGGTGAAATAAAATGATAGAACTATACACGCAGAATGCCAGATCAGTATTTGCAGGTTTTTTCTTGTACTTGTATGTTTTAAATCCTTTCACATTTCACATTTTGAAAATGTGACATATTTTCAAAATAGTCTAGATATTCAAAAGTGCTTATTGGACATGTCATGTACAAACTACTGATTATATAAAGAAAGACATTATTGGGGGGTAAAGATGCTAGGTGCATTCTGCATTTGTATTTACAATCATATTTATTCTTTAAAGGAATGATTCTGAATACGCTTTTGTACAGCTGATCTACATTGTGTACTTGGTTGCCTCTTTTATATCACAGAATATGTTATCAGATATGGAATCTAGAACCTTCTGTGACAAAATTACAGACTTCCACTTTGGAATTAAACGTGTACTGCTTTGTGAGCTTGCTACTAGAAAGCAAAATAATCACAATGCTTACATAAATCCAAAATTCCATCCTGTAGAGGGCAATGGTACACATAAACATAATGTAGTGTTATACCAAACACAACAAGCAACTGTGACCTGTAAATGCCTCCAAAGTCTATAATGTGATCTAGTTCTAAATATGAACTTGTGTGCTTGCTCTTATACACTGTCCTGTGTGTTCATTTAAAAGTTGGTTGGTGTTTTTTTTTGTTATATCTAAGTCTTTCTGGAGTTAATAAATTACAGAAAATGTTTAAACATTAAGGAACTATGACTGGAATCTTGAAAGGAGATTAAAGAGTATCGGTGCCCAAATTCCAGTGAAATTCAATGGATTTGTTTAAAAATCCCAGCGTTTAAATATTTGAAAGAGTATCAGACATGTCAGTAGAGGGGACTTAAATGGAAATGAACAGGATGGTATGTTTGAAATTAATGACTGTTTTGTGGCTTAGAACGGCCACAGAACTCTTTGACTATGTATTTATGGAAGTCAGAGATATAGCAGGTTAAAATGAGAGTTAGGTATGACTTCAGACTTTTATTATTTTCCTTCATGTCCAGGCTTTACAGGAGTTCTACGTCAATAAACTTTTGTGTCTTTTTCTCACTAGTCATTCTTACCTGTACATCTCTGGTTTTAGGCATGGATACAGTACAGACAGCATTATTATCTATGGTAGCTGTTCTCTAGATCAGTACTGGTAAAGTATCCATAAAGGTTTTGTTGATTTGCTTGAGAAAGCTTGCGGGGATGGATAGGAAGGTCCTTCAATGGGTCAGCTTCTTTCTCTCCGAGTAATAAGTATTTCTCTCTCTTCCCGGGAGGGCAAAGTAAGGCACTCTGGCATTTTGACTAATATATGCGTGCCACTTAGATTTGTATACTCCGATTCAACTCAAGTCTCTCCAGTTGCTCAAGCTTAGCTTAGTTAAGGTTGTATCCCAGGTATAATACAATCTATTCCTGTAAGTCACTGTCTTTTGTATATCAAAACGACAGCTTTGCCTGTCATTGCAGGTAAACATCTGCTTGATTTTTGCCAGTGGAGTTCACTTTTTCAGCTGTTTTGAATGAGCCGCTGTTGGCATAGTTGGGCTACTGAAAGATAACTGTTTCAAGTTCTGGTGGACATTTGTTTTCCTAAGACTTTTCAGATGTCTGCAAAAGTAGCTTAGTTTCAGAAAGGGTGCACACCCTGGGATTTCCCACTGACTTTGCATTTTTCATTTATTTCAGCTCCTCTTTGTTTCAACTTTCTTAGTTCCAATTCAAAATGAGTCCCTGCCCGTTGCTGTTCCCAGCAATATTTACTTATTTTGCCCAGAGACAGAGACTGTTGTCTCTCTCCGTTATAGACCTTGTCACAAGGGTCCGTGTTAGTGTACTCCAAAAGTAGGCTGACTGTGTCACCCCACATGTCTTGTGGCATATTTGTAGAATATTTTGAAAAGTTAAATATACAGCAATAGGAGAAAGAGGACAATTTCATCATGTTCACTGAGCACAATGTACGTAAGTAAATGGTGTAAGTAAAAGATGACATCTTTTCCCTTCTGGGATTAGGTATATATCCATAAACCCTATTTAGCTACATAGCCTTGACCTGGTTTGTAGAAAATTAACATGTGTTTTTGGCTGTCAAATAGAGGCCAAGGATTTCACAGATGTGCATTGTAAGCATAATTCTACTGCTATAGCCAGTGAGCACTCCAAGGTTTTTCACTGTTCTCATTCAACTGGCTGCTCTACCTCAAACAACTAACTCCACCAATAGAAAAAGAAAAGAAGTTTCAGAACATGAAGCTTGGGAATCTTCATATTAATAAAAGACAGGTGGGAAAAGGACAAGGTTAAATAAGCTAGTCAGGAGACCTCAGCAATGAGTGCAGAAGATCCAAACCTGGCTGCCTCTCTGTTGATTATGTATGTGCTGTCTCCAGGATAGAAACTTCAAAGGTCTCCTGTAAGCCAAAATCAAACTGCAGCAACTGTGTTTTGCCGTCCCCACTGTTAGCTCTGGAGTACACACATATGTAGCTCAGAAGTAGGAACAGATGATAAACTATTGTTTTGAATAATTAAATCTTGAGGGTGTCTCTATCGCTATTCTCTTTAAGCTCATTTGTTTATGTTAGAACATTTTCTTAAAGATTTATGTACATGTGTGTCTATAGAACAGCATTATTTTGTTCTGCACTATGGAAACGTGTAGGCATTGCAATAGGAATTTGATGCAAAAATCTGGGACTGCATGGGATTTAAATGGCTTCGCTTCTAAAACAGAGTTGCTGCCTGCCTTCAAACAAATGTCTGAAGTGATACTATGATACAAAATCTACAAAGCTGCTGAAAGAAGATACACTTCAAGTGTGTAGCTGTAGTGCCTTGAGAACAGGTAAAATCTAACCAAGATATCACATATTCCTACGCATTGTTAAAAATCTTCTGTTTTCTGCAATGCAGAACTTCAATATTTTTCCATTTTGCCTTATGTAAGGCATACACTTTTAAATACCATCTAGTCTGTCAAGCTCATAGTACATATGGCTTAAAACTGAAGATCATATTTAGATACAAATTTTTTATGCAAATGAATGAACTGCTGGAAATCAATAATGTATTTGTGTGTAAACAGAACGCATGCATTGCCTAGACTTTTAACCTGATAAATGGCAGACCCATAATAACCCTTTTTTGACTAAATACTTCATTTCTTAAACAAGCATTTAACTTGCTGTGATAACAACATAGTTCTAAAATTTTCCTGTTTGTATACAAGTCTACTAGGACAACATACAGGATTAAAGCAACAAATGTCTAATCCACATGCCAGTTCTGTAGGGCTGTTGGCTACAGAGAATTTTTAGTCGTAATAATGAAAGGAGCCTTTTCTCCTTTTTAGTGTGCTGTTAATCCTACCAGAAATATGTATGCCCCAAACACTTACGCTCTTACTTCTTGCATATTTTTGTAGATGTATGTACCTACATATGCACACATATGTACACAGTCACTAACTCACTTGCCATTCTGACCTGTAGTCATATTGTACTTCCTATAAGGAAATCATGTCTCCCAGGTTGCTTATGGACTCTCAACCAACTTCAAAGCAAGCAGTTTACACACTCAAAACAAGCTGTAGTATGAATATCTGGGGAATATTGCTACATCTCCTGTAATGAGTTGGGGAGAAAGCCCAGTGGGTTTTGAAAGCATGTTCTTTGAGGCTGCATCTGCTAATTAACCTGCTCATTATGGAGAGGTACACTGTACCTGCTCCTTAAAGAAAACAAAAAAATTAGTTGGTTGCCAAATTCTTCTAATATGTATATCCTATTCACACTGCAATTCAAGGGAGTTCCATCTGAGAGAAGAATTTAGGCCAGCCAAAATTTAAAATCCCAACAGATTTTAAGGTTGAATTTTTCAATATGAATGTTTCAATGAAATTTCCACATTAAACATTTTAAAAGAAAATTTACAATGATTTTTTCTCAAATTTTATTCTTAATTTTGAGAGTATCATGAAAAATTCTTATCCCCATATTTATATTTTGCTATTGCTGTTTTCTGGTTTTTGTTTTCCTAGCAGTGTGTAAATTCAGAAAAATACTAGTGTCACCCAAATAGGCACAGACTAAGAAAATAAAAATGTGGCTATTCACGCAGTTCCACTTCCAGGCAGCAGACTTTTGGACAGGGTCAGGATTATTTCTGTGTATTCAGCCAGTAGCTTGCTCCATATCCACACTGCGTTGGGAAGCAAGTAAGGGCATGTGTTCCTGGGAGCAGCCAGCTGTTCCGAGGAGATGCCTGCCTGCTCTCCAGCCTTGAAGAGAAGGAGGCAGGACTGCGTTTGCAGCTCCGGAGGATTATACGGGCAGGGGCTCTTTCTGCCCCAATGCCTATGCACACATTCGTGAGAGGGCTGTCGCAATCTGGCGTTTCTTTACAAAAAGTATGTTAGCTTTTAAAATGAGCTTAAAATAAAGTTATGCTCTAGATGATCATATCCAGTGTCATCTGGTCTTGTAAGATTTAGATAAATGTATGCTTACTAAATGTTAAAAGACAATTAGCCATAGATTTTACTCAAAATTTGTCAATAATAGGAATGGTGAGAGTAATGAACATTGCAGCTTGTTGTGTACCTCTTCTCTTTGTCTGGGTTTTACACAGTCTGTCAACTGACTTGGAGGCTATACCTTGACCTGTCTAAAATATAATTAATTTTTAAAATATCATAGGTCTGGTTGAGCCCATCCTGAGCTCTGATTGGTAGAAAATCAATTACTAACCACAAGGGGACAGCTTCTCTTCCAACTCTGCTACTTAAGTACATAAGGAAAAAGGAACAAAAGAAGAAGGGTAATTGTTATCTTGAATTGATAGTGTAACTGTTTGTGATCAATTCTGAGGTGCTTGCCGCTTATGTGCATGCCCTTTGGGGTGACTTCATTATCTCCACATATACACTAGAATACTGCAAAAGGTTATGTCTGAAATCAGTGTAAGGATCAAGTATATACATGTGAGAAGCTCAATGTGTTAAGAAATAGATGTAAATAGTTTCTGGAGATGAAGGAAGGCACGAGATACTGCAAAAATAATAATTGCAGAGCTATAGATATGTGTCAAGGTAACTGAAAAAGAAGCTTGAGTGATGTATGTCGTGATCAGTATGCTATATATAAATGTACAGGCTTACCCACTGCAGGCATGTGTGCAGCCTTACCCACTTTCTCCATATATGCTAAAATATTTTTAAACAACTTTTCTTAGAAATTTGGCAGACCAGAGGCCAACTTCCCCCCGTTGCCTGGCTGAGAGGCCCCAAGCCTTGCTGAAGCAACCAGCACTTGGAGATTAAGACAGAGCTCACTCTTTTGGTCCATTCAGCCCCTCGCTTCTCTCCTTGAGAGCGCCATTAAAAGTGTTGTCAGGTGTGTTGATGATGATAAATAATAATGGCAAACATACATTAGGAATTGGACTTGGAACTACCAAATTCAGTTTGTATAGACTAACAAATGGCCATTAGACAGTAATGACCTATGTTTGATCCCACAAAACCACTTCCATTTTCAAATGCCAAGGATAATAAATAAGACTGCGGAAGGCCTCTGAAAGTCAATAAGCTTGGGCTTCATCACATCAATAAGGAAGAAAATATTTAGCCTTCACAAAAAATACCATGCTGTCTGTGTTAGACTGCTAGTTCAAGTGTCTTTTCTGACACCTACTACATGAGAAGACATCTAGTCTCTCAGGTACCTGGACTTCATAAATCCAGAATATCTGTCTTAAAGCCAGTCAGATGCTGGTGCAAGTGATGAAAAACCAGAGCGTGCCTCCCTCAAGAGGGAACACCAAGGCACTCAGGGTCAGCTTTTCAAAGTAGGCTCATTTGAGCTTCTCTTAGTGCATAGCTAAGCAGTTTAGCATGCAGATTGGGTTTTACTTGTGAATGTGAGTGTTGTGTACTACTTTTTTCAGAGGCAAAAAAGAGAATTTGCCCAAACTCATTCACACATGATTTCTGCTTAATTTTCTTGGTCAAACAAGTTTTCTTAGTAATTTCATTTGTGCATATAAGATACAGTTTGCAAAAACTGCACATATAGGTGAATACATAGGCCTACAAAGAGATCATGCTTATATCCTGAAAACGACTATCAAACAGGGTGCTCAGATCACTCTTATTGGTCAACACTGTGTTAGCAATTTAAAGCCTAACAGAAGTTGTCTAATGTGAGGATATAAGCAGGCAGAGTTTGGCCCACAGGGTGGCTAGAGTGAATGGTCATTACGTCTCAGATAGACCCAAGCGTACTTCAGTAAAATAGCATGTACATATCTCTTAGGAACAATACATAAAGAGCTGATGTGCATAGTTGGAAAATGTATTAACATACATGGTTTGCTAATACATTTTTTACTCAATTGCCTTGACAGATACAGAAATTTTAAGGTAACTTTTCTGACATTTTAGGTAATTAGAAAAGTATGGGCATGCCTTCTTTTGGAAGCTGTTGTATAGAGGTGTGTACACATAAAATCTTTGAGTGTCAGAAACTTTCAGAAAAGATTAAAACTCACTTTTATGATGTACTTAATGCTATGGTATGTTCCAGCACTGCACAGATCTAGTGCTAAAGACTATGGATCCACAGCCCAGCAGCTGATGGGGCAAATCAGGGCACAGCTGGCTCATATGAGCGGCTGCCTGTCAGCAAGGAGCCGAGGGTCACCTCCCCGGGCAGTTGGTCGCTCATGGGGGCCAGGGTTCCCATGGGGACCGTAGACGTGAGCAGGGGCATGTAGGTGACTGGGTTGGACCACTGGCACCTGACCCTACTACAGCGCAGACAAGCTGTTTCTTATCCTGGATCGCTTGCTGCTTGGACACACTTAAGCAATTCTGAAATGGAATAATTCACAATTTTTATTGCATAGTAAGTTTGTAAATTGCTTTTTAATTTCCATTTGGATCAAAAATTGTTTCAGCAATGGAAGGGTTGCTCTTCGATGGCATTGGTGCTGAAAGAGTATCTGACTTGCTGCATACTTTATTTTAAACCCAGTGGCAAAATGGGTATTATTTTATATTGCTAAGACTAGGCACACTGCATTTAGAATAGGATATGATAGCACAAATGTTTTTAACAGAGATACCATTGCACACCTATAACCCTTCTATGGATTGGGACTGTCATCTGCATTCCTGTTGGTCAGTGGTGCTGGTTGGGAATGTCAATTAATATAACATGTATCTATATCTAAATTTGTACCAATTTAGCCAGGTTAATGCATGTTTTCTCAGGCTTTCTCATGAAGCTAAACCAAAATAAAGCTAGTTTAAGCAAAATACCTGTGCCTGCTTTGGTACCAAGTTATGTTAGTTTAAAATTATACCTTTAGGTAAACAAATGTGACCTTGTATTTAGAGGAACTTTTGAAAACTGAACTGCTTAAAAACCTAGGTCTTGAACTGGCCCCTATATTGCCTTTCAACGCATAAGTAGTGTTGGTCTTCCAAATGGATCATTTTGCATATTTGTCTAGGTCTCTTTTCACCTTTTTGTATTAGTAGTTGTTACAGAGGAGATTTTCAATAAGCAAAATAATAAAATGTGCTCTAATAAAGCACATTTTAGTCTTTTTTCTATTTACCATTTTTAAAAACCAAAAGATGAATGAACAATTTGTTAGTCCAAAAAACTTCTTATAGCATGGACATTTAAACAACTATATAACTGCAAATATATATTAAAGTAATTTCAACAATTTAAAAACAATTACAAATCACTTACAATAGTCATCTAATGTATACTTAAAGGCAAATACAGATTGTATATTTTTCAAATGGATATAAAAACTATTCCAGCCACTTGGTATCTGAGAAGCAAATGACTGATTGCTTTTCTGGTATTAAACTGGGGGACTGCAAACATTAAAAAAATCACTAGACCTTGAATTATATCAAAATATAATTGGAATAAAATAATTCAGAAGATAATTCAGTCTTGCTACTAATGTCATTTACACAGATAGCAATGCTAATGTTTTTTCCTTTGTTGTAGACTTAGCCAGTTTAACTCTGTGGGTGCCAACCTGACCCTCTCCACCATGGACGGTTTCTATTTAAAGGTCAGCTTTTTGTTTTAATTTTTTTCCCCATAAAGCATACTGTATTCTTGTAAGTCTCTGCTGTGACATTCAGAAGAATAATGCCAATCCTGCAACACTCAGAAAGAGATTTTCTAAGATTCTTAGGAATTTAAAGGTCTAAATAAACACACAGTAAGAGTTCCCAAAGCACCTAAGAAACTGTAGTTGCTAAAATATATTTGAAAACCTAGTCTTTATTCATTGGACTAATTCTGAATAATTTCTTTAAGGTTGTGGAGGTGTTTTATTGAGAAATTCTGAGGCAAATAAGGATGACAGCCTGCCAGATAATGTATTGCTTTGGGTATACACTTTACCTTTTGAGCACTGTTCGTTTCTATGTCCTGCTTTCTATATCTGTAACAGCTTTGCTATGATCAAATCTGTTTAATATCTGGCCTGATAAGAGAAAAAAAATGAAGTCAGCATAGAAAGCAAAAATAACCACTATCCTTTTCAAATTTGACTAATCACTCAATCTCCAAGCTGATTTGCCCCGGAAAGGCCTGAGTTTCAGAAATTGCAAGGCTGCCCTTTGAAATTCACATCCCTTCAAGGAGCTCCAAGTCAGGAACATAAAACTCAGATTCCCAAAATTACTAGTTGCTTTTGAAAACTGTGGCTAACATTTAAAAATTTTCAGTCAGCAAATTTCCATGCCTGAAGTATAAACAGATGAATGGAAGTTGTTGTAAGACTGAAATATTTACTCACTCTGGACTTCATCTAGGTAACCCAGAGATCTATGAAAGCATATTGATGTCGTAGGAGGCCAGGGTTCTAAACCAACATGTATATACTATATGCCAGCACGCATCTAGATCCATACCCTGCAAATACTATGCTATTCCTCACAGATAAAAAGAATATTGTTGGTTAAGAAAGGAAGCGGTGAATGCGACAAGATTTGTTCTTTTGTTACTGGTTGTAGACAGTATTTGAGAGGCATGATATTATCACAATGAAACTCAGAATATTAAGAACCAGAAGAAACATTGTGGTTTCATCTTTTTTTCACTTTATGGAAAATTCCAAGAAGTGTTCAAAGGTGGAAAGCCATGCCAACTAAAGTATAGCTTATAGATAGGAACTTACTTACAGCTTTACAGTTGTACCATCAGTAGTTGAAGTGGGGCAGTTCATGGCTATATGATACATAACATTTTTCCCATTAACTACATTCTAGCACCAAGCATTCCGAGCAACAGAGCTGTCGTTTTCTTGAGTCTGTCTCCTGACAGCTGACTTTGTGTGAAAAAGAGAAGGGCTTCTCTAGCTGCAGGAATTCAGTAGGAAGCAGAAACTCTTTTTTCCATATGGGGGACATGTATTGTTGATAACCTGATAGATACTTGTCTGTCTGCTGCAGCATTTAGTAGCTCCCATTAAGTTTGGAGGTAACATTGCTTTCTTTTGCCCCTTTTCACTTCAAGCATGTGTAAAAAGAAACCTAAATTTACTTACGATTGTGGGAAACTCAGGCTCTTCAATGAAATCTCTTCCCTTCATTAAAAATACTCCTGTGACGGTGGAGAAAGTCTCGATAGTAAGCCATTAAGGGTCCCAGATCAGAAGGCAAATAAAAGAACCCAGTATTTATTTGCCATATTTTGTTAATGGGGCCACAGTGCGGAGGTGAAGCTGTAGCAATTTAAACCCTGATTTTTTAATATTTAGCCCTGGCAAAAGAACGGAGTTACTGCAAAGTGAGACAGATGAGATACCTTCTGTTTGCTCTGCAGTGTCCCATACAAATAATGTTGCACTAACTCTGCTCTATCGAGAAGAGATGATACAGGCAGGAGATGGAAAGAGACTAAAAGGAATGTCAACTCCAAAATCCAAGGCCCTGCATTATCTGAAAGCATGCCCCCAAGTTTAAACAGAACATGGTTTATTTGAAATTCGGATTAAAAAGCAATTTTTTAAACTGTGACAAGCCAGCTGACATTTGGAAGTAGTTTTTCTTGGTTTGTTTAGACATTGTGTCCTATTCTTGGTAGATTAGTGGGTACAGAGCATGCTTAAGTTGGCTAATTAATTTCAAAAGCAGGGTAGAATTGACTAGCAGGTAATTTAATCTAAAAATAATTAAAACTATTGAAATTATTACATTGTTGTTTAATTAATATTAGTTAATATTGTAATTTTCAGGCTAAATTATGCTGATTAAAGATTTCTCTCATAAATACCAATAAAATTAATTACAAATTAATTAAATTTGCTAAAAGATTCTCATAATGGACTTCCAGCTATTCTTGATTTTTGCAATAAATAAACAGAAGCATTATTAAGTGGTATATCTTCCTGGGGGAGATATTTAAACATGATATGCAGATATTGCAAATGGAAGGATTTCCCATGAAAATAGACACGCTTAATAGCAAAGGCTGTTTTTTTCCTTCTAGTAAAAGGAAAAAAATAAAAGAGCTCAAAAGCAACATTTTTATTTTATTGTTTGGCAAGACAAAATGCTTTCCATTCTGTTCCATCTGAGATTCCAGGAAGATTTGTTGACGTGTGGCAGTCAACATGCTTCCTTCCAGTTCCAGTGTCTTGCATCGTAAAGATCGTAGTAAATGAGGGCACTTCTCCACAGTTTAGCAAAAGAAAGTCCACTTTGTTATCTGGATGTCATAAGATTTGCAGTGGTCATGAGGATCATTTCTCGTGTTTAGGGGAGTGATGCCCACATTTACCAAGCCACACTGTTATGGTACCAGTCAGGATAAGGGCTTTCCACCAGCTCTCCATTCTGCTAGAACAGAAATAGTGGACCAGGTGTGAAAACCTGCAAAATTGCATCCTACAAAGAACTTAATACTAAACTTGGAGGTCTCTCTTTTTCCTTGGCCAGTAATAAAAGTGTAGCATTTAATTACAGAAAAGGATAGTCACGAGTGGATAGTTTTTGCATCTCAAGGACTTTTAAAAAGGATGTAAATATTGTTCTTTCAATGCTATAAGTAGAGAAAAAAGACAAAAAGGGAAGACACACACGCAAAAAAAGTGCTCTGATAGCAAAACCAGGAGCCATAACAAGTTGTCTAACATAACAGTAGGGGGTAATGAATGTAAAGTTGCATTGGTAACTTTACTCAGGTATTTCTCAGGTGTCATAAGCTTACAATCCTTATTTATGTATGCATTAAGTCCTGCAGAGCAAGGAAAAAACCTGAGATTTCTATCCAGTGGAAATCCTGATTTTGATCACTGCTTCCATCTCAAATCACACAAAAGCTGCCAACTATCACAATTTTAGTAGAGTTGAACACCTACAAATAAATTCAATTATATCAAAATCTTTTCTTGCTAAAAGAACCCAGCAGTTTGTTTTATGAAATAGAAATGTTTTGTTTGTTTTTCTACAATCACTTCCACATTCAGCTTCCTCCCTTTTGTGGTGCTACACCACAGAACAGGTAATAACACAGGTGATAACAGGTAAGGAACTGAAGGAAAGGTGGTTCAGTTGCTGAGTCCTGTGGGAGGTTTCAAAGGAAGGACTGGAGCTACAGCTCCCAGGAGGCACGCTACTACTGGACATAGATGTACGTAACAAAAGGTTGAATTGTTAAAAAAATCATTTTGGTATAGTTCAGCAAATCAGAATGTTTCAGCTGTTGCTAAACTGATCTAAAATGATAATTTGAACATTGAAAATCCCTTGAATACATTCAATTTTGTACCAAGTATGTTTGCCTTTTTTTTTTTTTTAATAGATCCAGAGAGGTGGAAATTCCTATTGTTGGATTCCATATTTGCTTGGCATGCAGAATTTCCACTGAAATTAGTGATGGGGTGGTCACAATATGGGCTAGCTTATGTTTTATTAGAAGATTTTCCTTAACTGGACTTGATCTTGTGGTCTCAGTGCTCTCAGGAACACACTTAGCTAATAAAATTTAAAAGAAAGTATTGTCCATTTAATTTTGATTATATTCTCTATTTTGTCTAAAATACATTTTTAATTGCACTATTTCTGGGGAGCTAATGAGGGGAAAAACTTGCTTCTGAAAAACTGAATCACAGCTGTAGTAGCAGATAAGGCTGACATTCAGTTCTTAGAAAGAAGCAATCAATGTTGAATGTATCAGGTGAGTTCATTTCTCTTGCTCTGCTTTAATAGCTTATAAAGAAGATTGATTAAGTTCTTGTCTGATAGATCAATAATGGAATGAAACTGAGCTTTCCCTCCTTCAAGCATGGGTTTGTCATATGCTGGGGAATGTAGAAACTGAAGAGAGGTAGCACTAACTCGAAAAAAGATCCCAAACACTGGGATTCTAATGAGCTCATTCATATCATATGGCTTACACAGCATATAAGACAATAGTCATATGATTCACATGATGTGACCATACATCTTGATTTCTTTTTCCATACCAATATGGTATGTTCTTCATATCCTTACACTTTGTATACTGGTGCAAAGTGCATAAGATCTTATAGATTGAGAAAACAATTTTTGTATCCATGATGATGCAAGTTTAAAAGGAGCCAGCCTCTTAGGTTCCACCCAGGCATGGTAATGGATGCTTTTTCTGTTCTTTGGAAACTTTAGAAATCGTCTTAGCCTTCAAAATATGAATTTTGAGAGAATAAGTTTCAGTGCAGGTTTCTGATGCGTCAACTTATTTAGGTTGGGAATGGCAAGAAAGTATCCCAATATCTCAATTTCCAGCCAAACCAGTGCATTCATGTTGATGTTTGAACCAGATTGATAGGACATTAGTTTGTTTTTTTTTAAAATGTAGCATTTCACTCCCTCTTGCAGTGCTTGCCAGTGTTCCAAAAGAAACAAAATTTGTGGAATATAGAACAATGTGAGGATGAAGGGAAACAGGAACTGTAAACTGTAGCATTTGTGACAGTAGAAATGTCATGGATATGAGAAATTACAGAAGTAGCATCACATCAGTATTTTATTTGCACATATAAACATTTCAGTATCTTATATGGTGGCACATGTTTTTTATTTACTTTTGTTGTTGTCTTTTATGGTCGTGTTACACACCTGAACAGAGTCTGGAGGTCTTGAGACGTGAGCTGCCTTTACAAAGGAGACGTTCTTCTTTAGCATAATGTAAACGTGAGAGACAATTTCAGCATTTATCTCATTTAAATAACACAAAAGCCCAGATATTGCTTGTATCTGAAAAAAGATAGTCAACACGTGTACTGTGGAGACATCCAGGATGCTAATTATCTGTAGACAGTGCTAACTATACAACTAGCTGCACAGTACTCATTTTATTTTTATATATATACACACACTTTTTTTTTTCAAGCGCAGTTATTTTAAGAACTCCGTACATGATACAAAATCCAGAGATGAAAGTTGGCAAAAGCATTGTGTGTTGCTTGTAAATTCCTGATGCATTGTTTCTGTTACGAGAGTACATATTCAACTTTAATCTTATTGATGTATTATTGATTTTTGTTAATAGTGAAGTTTCTTGAAACAATGTCACAGACTGCTTGTATCAGCAATTTCAATTAGACCTCTAAATAACTGATTGTATAGACTGTCAACTTCTGTCTTTTCACATTAACTTCCACATTTGAAGTCTTGAGTGTTCATCTGCATCAAGTAACTTTGACCAGGCTTTTCCCAGCCCTACAGTGACATGCAAACATTGAAAGAAGACGATGTGGCAAAGGGAGTCTTTTTTTCCCTTGTACCCCTTGGCAGAGATCAGGTGTAATGAGAGTGTCTGCTTGCACAACGGCCAGTTCATCCGGTGTCTTTACCAACACACAGCTTCCCTATATGGGCAGGGAGAAAAGGGCCAGTAGCTGGTACAACACTTATGCTTTGCAGTGAGAGTCCCACAAAGGTGTCACGTGCTGTGATGCTACCTGTTTTAAATCCTTGGTGTTTGCAATGTGTTCATGCTTGATATGCTTGGAAAATTTTATGTAATGCTAGAAAATCCTCTGCTACTGGTAAATTACTTTTTTCCCCTAATAACAGAGTTATTTTGGTCTTTCTTCCGACTTAGTGTCCTAAGGTTGCCTTGCAACAGCCGTTTTCCTACCTTCTTTAAAGAAAACTAACTTCATGATTCTCTGGCTTTTGAATTTTTTTTAATTTGAAATAGAGGACCGTGTTTCATGATTATCTGCTATTCACTTCATGCATGGTTTTGTTGCTGATTTTAAAAATTAAAACTGGGGATGTTCCTAGGTGAACAATTTTTTTTTTTTTAATGTTCCAAAAGAAATGGTGCCTGATGGAGAAGTTGATCTTTACAGATATTCTGCATTACTAGGAAGAGACGCAACTCTTAAAGATCATTAGGAGAGTAAGAATAAGGGTGGTCATATTCCATCTGTAGGTTTTCAGTCATGGATTTGAATTTGTATGTGACTAGAGTCTTAATATAATAATAAAAACAATTGGTGACATTCATTCTTTGGTAATCGTGAGACAAAACCACTATGCATTACACAGTTCCAAACTGGAATCTACCGACGCATACTACAGTACTTTCATTATCACAGTTTGCTTTGTTAGAACTTGTTATGTTTTCTTTTTTTGAGAGAAGATTAGGCTTTATATTTCAACCAAGTATTTGAACGCAGTAAGAATAACATCTATCGCACAGAAATGCATTTTCGAAGTTATTTGCATTTTCACTGATCAAGCTTGGTTTCAGGAAAAAAAATCACACTTAATTGTATGATTAAGTGCATTGGATGCCTACGGGGTTGCATAAAAGCATGAAGGAAAATTTTCTGTAGGGTAGTGTATGGAGTGAGATTCCCACGGTTGTGATGTTCTGGTTTGAAGTGAGTGAGGTGTGACAAAGCAGTGACAAAGATGCACTGGACCTGACTTAGTCTACTCTGGACAGGAGCCCTAAATGGAAAACTGTGGCTTGTCAGTTCCTATCTGTCAGATCAGTAAGAACAGACACTTTTAGGTTCCTCATCATGATAAACTAAGTTGAAACACTTCAGTATGTGTTTTGAATTGGATGAGACCTTGTTGGAAGTGCTAGGTATATTCACACCTGGTATTGGCAGCAGTTGTATTTTCAGTGAGGAATAAAGACATGGCTTCCTCCTCCTTCTTTGGCATGAAGACATCTACATGTGGGAGGAATTGTCTAATTAAGGTTGGTTAAAGGTACATAACTGTATTGTGCTCATAAATTCCCAGCGTGGATGCTCAAATCTGTGCAGCTCTTTGAAGGTGTAGACATGGAATCAATGTATCTAGTTAATCTCAGGGAACCAAATTTTTAATACTGTTTTTTTGGTTGGTTTGTTTGGTTTGTTCCACACTGCCTTTTACTCACAAAAATAATTTATCTGCATTTATTTCCATCATTCCTTGTCTGAGCCTCTGTTACTTTTTCTGAGGAACCAGAAACTCCTTGGGTTGCTCACCATGGAGAGTGCCCAAAGTGTCCAAAAACTCTTGCCCTGTCTGCCATCTACATAGGAAATGTGAGAGATGCCGTCCTTTTGATGTTCCTCATGATGCCGTAGTATTGCAGACTCTCAAAGGGGCATAAAGTCTGAAGGGAGAGCTCGTATTTATTTTCTTTATAACTGTTGATATTCCAGAGCATCTTTCAGGCACAGGAACCCTACTTGAGACTTGCAGCTGAAATGGCAACTTTAAGAAATATTTCCCAGTTCCCATTGCAAAGGCCAGCTTGCTTGTGTGGACACATTGGTCTGTTTTTTTTCTTTACCCATTTTTCAAACATATTTTCCATCAAAACTGTGTATCTGTCCTGGTGCAGAGCTAACCCAGGTATGCGAACATATATTTCATACAAATTAGAAGAGAGACATGTATTTGATTCTTGTTGCATTAAATGATGTGGTTTAACTTCAGAATAATTCCAAATTCTGTGAAGAACATCAAAGCATTCTTAATTTATCATTGCTTATTTTACTGTTAATTTAAAATTGAAAAGTCAGATCAAAACTGGTCCTCAAAAATTTCAAGGGGTTGTTTTATTTTCAACTGTTTGTTTTTTCTTGCAAAATTACTTTCTTTCTAAAAATCTTAGTTCTGATTAGATTAAGTATAAAGCTTTTTTTTTTAAAATCCGTTAGATATATCTTAATTGAGAATAGTTAATTTGGGGAAGAATCTAAATGGGGCTGACCGCTAGCAAAGTATTTGAAATTCCCTGAGTGTGTTGCATACTTAATGCCTCCTAACACTTGCCCCTTTAGAACCATGACTGGAAGTGTGTGGCTGTATTCCTCACCTCTGTAGTGCTTTTGAATTTGGGTTTTGGGTTCTTCCCCCCCCCCCCCTTTTTTTTTGTTGGAGAGACATCTATGATGAAGAGGGTTTTTTGTTTGGGTTTTTTTTTCATTTTTTGTTTGCCTGCTAAACATTTACATAGTCATCTTGCAGCTCAGTCTAAGAAGAGCCTCTGGCATGCTGATAGTTCACTTGACTCTGTAGCCTGTGGTTTTCTTGCACAACTAATTGAAATTAGCAATCAGCCAGATCGTATATTAGATGGAAAAGGTCACTGGGTTGCAGACGTCTGGGGAATGGGTCAGAATTTCAGCTTCTAGTAGCTTTCCCAAAGTTGTTTGTACCTTGGCACATCCTCAGGGACCTGTTACCTGTGCACAGACACCTAAACTGCCTGCGAACTCAAGGCACAATTGTGTCTGCATAACTGTTCCCACTGGCCACCCACTTCGTGGCTGCAGGAAACCTTCTCCGAGGGGGCGGCTGCAGCCTTGATGCAAATGCTATTGGAGACCGCAGTTATTAATATCGAATGCTGAAGTATTAGCTAGGTGCACACATGAGTTTGGGGAGCTACTGCTAGTAGACAAATGCTTGCTGCAGCATGCAGCGTGCTGCCGTGGAGTCCATACTTTCCAGGGGCCTCAGAAAGGCAGATCGGTGCCTGTGATGTGCTCTCCTCTGTAACTCTTCCCTTCTGCTTCCACAGCAACGCATTTTAATTTGTTGACACCAACTCTATGAACTTATTCATGAATGAACAAAAAAACAATGTTGTAAAAGTGTAACACTACCCTACCTTAACTACAATGAATAATAACCATGTGTTTAATTTTGGAGTCAATTATTTGTGGGAACCTGGATTACTATGTGGAATGTAACCTAGCTATGAGAGGCACACCTCTGTGGTGTCAGGCAAATAACAAGACGACGATGATAATAACAATGTTCAGGTAAGCTTTGCAAGTCAGAGAATCCTCCGCAGTGCCAAACACTGTTTTATCTTATTATTGAGAAGAGAAGCCTGTAATAACCACTAATTGTGTGCATAAAAAAACCCCAAACCCTCCTAAACCTGAAGGAAGGGAAAGACTGGTTTGGAAATGTAAGCACTAGAAACTCCCAGCAAAGTGCTCACATCAGCTGCTTTCAGGCAGCTTTGGGCTGATGTGGGTTCCCTTTTAAAAGCACCTGTAGGTTAGGCCAAGCTATACCACATCAGACTTTGGCCACACTCTCATGTTTTAGTGAGGACACCTCTGCCAGCTTGGAAATGCTACAAGGAAGTTCAGCAATGCACAGTATTAAGGGGTGTTTGTAACCTGCATGAGGCTTCCCGAAATATATGCACATGTTTAACTTTATGCACTGTGAGTAATCCTATTGACTTCCATGAGTGCTCATTTTTGTAAAATTCAGCTTATATGCAAGTCTTGACATTCCTGGCGCACCAAATGCTTGCTTTTAACAGTTCCTTTGAAAGTTAATAGAGCTGTACTTTGAACTTCATGGTTATAATTCCCTGTGTTTAGCTTGTGCAACCCCATGGATGCTAAAAATAATGGCCAGAGACTTACTGGAGTGAAGACAAAATGCTGAGAAAAAGGTGAGAAGCATGCCCTTTCTTCCTGGAAAAAGTGGGCTTTCTTCTTTCCAGTAAATGCTATAAGAGAAAATTGGTCTCAAGTCCTCTAAGACTTGGCCCAATTCTGCTGCCTTTTACTAAATTCCTTTTGGCTTTAATCGGAACAAGATTGGGCCTACTGTGTGATTTTAGAGTTTCATGACATTATACTGATAAATCATTTCCTTATTTTTAAAATTGAATCTTCACTTGAAAGTACGGTATGTATTCCTTTTCCTATCTTAAATTAAGTCTGATTCTGCACTTTCCATAAGCAAAATGCCTTCTGAGACTATTTGGAGATTTGCTTGTGTGAGCACTGCAGCGGGCTTGAGCTGTGATACACGGGATGCTTCAGATAAAGTGATAAAACTGACTTGTTACTTGGTACATGGTCTAGCAATATCTTTCTAAATATTGAAATGAAGTACTTACTAGTCCAGTGCTGTACGTACCATGTGGGGTATATCACAACTATTCCTGAACCTGTGTCTGAGGCTACTTTATGCATTAAACGCAACAAGGAAGTCAAAGGTGTGCATTACATTAAGATAACATTCTTTCAGGGTCACTGAAGGCATCTGGCTGTGCCTTGTATCTCAGACTGCATTCGAGACATTTATCTCGCAGTAACGTGTGTGTGTTTGTTTTGTTACCTAATCATAAGGTGGCATTTAAAAATCGTGCTTTCCTATTAGCTGATGAGGTCACCTAGCTGTTATATGCAGCTGGCTGAGGCTGAAAAATACATGGCACCTTTGCAGCTGGGGAAGACTCATTTGCAGTGGGAAATCGTGAGGGCATTTGGTGGCTCTGGGATGCAGGACACACTGCCTGATTCTGAAGGGGCTGCCTGTGGGAAATAGTTGAAAAAACACGCTGGGCGTCAGTCCTGTTGTTCCAGTACCTGTTTGACAGCAGCAGCAGCAGGATAGCTGTGGAGATGCTCTGCTTACTCCCTCTCTTCTCCTGTCACTAATCTATTATTCCCCTGATCAAAGCCTAGTTATTTGGACTTATGCAGAATGTTAATTCTAGGAGAACTTCATGTCCTGTTAAAGAGTCATTTTTCTGCTACAACCAACCTCAGTTAATAGAAGGGCAATGAATCAAGATTACAAGTGCCTGAAAGAAAAATGCTGTCTCGGGTCCCTATCATCCACTTTCCAACTTGTTTTTAGAGTCATGGGGAAGAGACTCTGGTGAGCGTCACATTTCTGTCTTTTTAATCCACTGAAGATCTTTAAAATACAGAATGGCAAAATATCAATATTTTAGAAGAAGAGGTATAGCATATAGGCCATATGGCATTGAAGAACATGATCAGGGTTTGGAAACCGAAAAGGACAAGTAATCACGAGGAGAGCGTTCCTCGTTTTCTGAGTCAGTTCTCTTCTAATTTGTCAAAAGCCGATTTCCTTTGTCTAATAAGATATTAATAGGGGTGACCTGTGGTCAGAGGTGCAGATTTCCATCTTGTGGGTAACAGTCTTGTAAAGAGTCTCAGCCAACGTGTAAATACAGAGAATGGGCAAAAAATCCAGAGTGCCCTTTCCTCTTCAGGGAGGGTCCCAGCTGTCCTTGGGTGTGGGACACTGGCACAACGGTGTCACTGATAGTGACTGGCTGCACCTCTTCTCTGGCAGGTGATGGTTCTGAATGTCTGGACAGGAGTGGAAGGAAACGGTGACGGATGAGAACGTTTATCTGGCAAGAGGGAAGAAAGATTCGAGAGAGGCCCAGAGAACTATATATGTACGGGGCACTGAGATATGCCACTGTGTGTGCTGCATGCAGAGTGCTGGGGATTCAATCCTGAATGATACGTATAGGGCAAGAGGATGTAAGTGTGAGATTTTCCTTTTAAAAAGACAAGATTCAAAGTAGCTTTGTAAATTCACAGTAATCTGTCATGGAAAGGGGTGATTTCACTTGAGAATTCTCTGTTTAGCAAAACGGGATAGTTTTTTGGAAAGCTTTAAAATAGGCTACATTAGAGTTTAGAGCCTTTTAAGATCCTCTCATCCCTGGTTTTGAGATGCATACAGTAGTCATTTTATTCCTGAAGCTTGCACATTTTAGCAGCACTAGCTTTTAATTCATTATACAGCAGTATGGAGCTGTTGAGAGAGACATAGCAGCTTGATTCATTTGAAATCCTAGGACAAATAGGCTTTAAAAAGCAAATGCATTCATTCTGACACTAATTATGTGTCTTTCCCACATGTCGTAGTATCTTGTGTCACAAATTGCACTCATTTGCTACTCGGTGCAAAATGTCTGAGAGACAACGAGTGCAAAACGATATGCTTTAACCAGGTGTAGGACAGGTCTAAAACCTATGGAGAGTCCAGGAGCCAAACAAAACAAGAAACTTCACACCAAAGGGGTAAAAAAATCTTTCAACAGGTATTAATTTTTGCTAGATTTTAGGTACAATTGCAACTTAGCAGCATGCAAAATATGCTGCAACATGTCCAGCAAACAGAAATGAGCACAAGGTCTTACCTGTTTTGTTTGAGGTTGTTGGGGCTGTAAACTCATAACAATGTGCATCTTTTCATGTAAGATGCTGATGACCTCACAAGAATCTTTTAGGAATACGTAGTTTTTTCCAAAGAAACTGTAGGAGCTACACTGAATGAAAATATGCTTTTCTATGTATGTGAATGCAAAGGATTTTATGTATTTAAGTGAATTAGAGAAACCTTGTGTCACTGAGCCAGTGCTTGTTGCTAGATAATGGACAAGACTGATAGTGCTCTTCTGTAACTAATCCTGTAATAGTGTCACAGGTTATTTGGTGCTAACTGGTGTTTCTGTTCTCCTCAGGAAAGAGCAGCCTTTCTAGCTCAAAGTAAAACTGCGAGAAATTAGAAGTTGACAAAAAACCAACAAGAGCAAAAAGAAATAATTAAAATCGATGATAGTTTGTTTTTCATTTTAAATAAACTGCATCCACGTTTCCTGTGTTAAGCAGAGGCATCCTCATTATGTCAAAGAGTTTTAAGCAGCAAATGTCTTTTCACCTGTGCTGCAGTATTCAAACCTGGCATGCTTTACACGTAATGCAGTTTGACAGTTCATTTGAAATAAATGTGCCGATAACCCTTAAAAGTGGTAATAAAATACTCTTTGCTCTACTGTACAGATGATTAATACCACTAAAGTAATTAAATTCCATTAGGCTGGGGTTCACATACCCAAGGAATTGGTGCCAGGATTTAGCAGATCTCTAGTGAGGACAAAAGACTAATGCCTTTTAAAGCCATGTTTCACAAGTAAAATCCCAGGAAAGTCTATATTAACTTAGGACATCTGCTTGTTGTGATTGTTTGAGCTATTGATGCATTGGATCATTAGCAGGGTAGTGTGAACTACTGTTTTCCTGTTGACAAGGATCTCTCACCAGGAGCTGCTAGCTTTCTGCAAAGGGAGAAAAAGCAGAACAGGGCAGCCAAGCTGGGTCTTGTGCATGGGCTTTGACTTACAGAATTATTGCTAACTGTATAGTCTCTGATGGTAGGAAACAGCATTTTGCCCCCAGCCATTTTTCCCAAGATCAGAGCCAAAGTAACTCTGTCTCCTGCTGTTTTGTAGCTGTAGATTCTTAAAGACTGGCATTATTGTAGTCGATGAACAGTTTGCCCCCTTTCAGATGGCTGCAGTAATGACCCACAGGGGAGGCAGTGGTTAGGCAATGCTGACAATGTGACCAGGTGCTGCAACATAAGCATTTCATTAAATATTGAAGCAATGGTTTTCAGTTACAGTGGCAAAAAGGAAATTTGGTCTATGTCCAAATATGTGGCTTTTTTTTTTTTCTTTCAACCTCTTCTAATCACATTATTTTTTGCATGACCTTTCTCCTGCTAATTAGCTGCTGCCTTGAAAAGCATTGTGGGTAATATATCTAAGGTAATTCAACATTCCACTTTACACACTGGTAATCATTCTTAATGTATGAATGATTTATTTACTGCATATTTTTTTGTGATCTTAAAATATGCAAACCACAAAAAAACCCTATCTTTTTTATTACCATACTTCAGATCTACCAAAAAAAAAGAAAAGAACTTGGATTTCTTTTTGAAAACAACAACAAAAAAGGATTTGCACTCCAACCTGTATCGTTTCAATGCAAGCTATTGTAACCACGTAGGAAGGGTTGAGTGCCGGGAGTGTTGTCAGCAGGTGCAAAAGAGGCCTAAAGGCTCATTCCTGTTTTAGATACCTGGGCGTACTGCCTGGGGGGTGTTGTAAAATCAGTTACTCCGTATAATCACGATAGATAGTATTACAAGATGTACAGCGCGTGCTGGTACTTATGCCCATAGATCCGAGTGTAGGATCAAACACCACCTTTGGCTAAAACCCAAGGAAATATTTAACTCTAAAAACATAGCCACCCTTTGAATGTGGAAGCGCATTTTGAAAACATAAATTATCAAAACAGTATCAGAAAGGTGTACACATTCTCTTAGGAGCTTGTGTGTACCTCCTGTTTGGTTTGGTTTGGTTTTGGGTTTTCTTTTAAAAAAAGGCGGGGAAAACACTTCAGGAAAATTAGTTTTGAGGGGTATTGTTTTGCCTTTGTGCAATCATTTTCATAACTTTATAAGGAAAGATTATTAAGAGCCTTATAATGGTTTAAACTAATTTTATGGTGTGATGCAATACACAACTGAATAGTACAGCTGTGCTGTACTATATATATGTTATAGCATATTTTCTAAGCCAGTTGGCAGTTTTCATTATGCTACCTTTGTCATTATTAATTATTGTTTATGAAATTATACATAACATTAAATCATTTAAAAGTGATTTTTTTTAATACAATACATACTCTTTTCTGTTCTTCACCATGTACGAAATACATTTCTATTCAGAACAAACTGTTTCTATAAATGTGAGCCTGCGTGTCAAAGCTTTTTTTCATAGCTTAAAAATTGTTTACAAAGATGCAGGTGCACAAACAGACTGAAAAATATTTTGGGAAAAAAAAAATCATATTCCTCTACTAAGACCTGTATTTTACATACGCACAGTTAGAGATTGGAGTAAACATGTCCTGTTCAAAGTTACAATTGTTTGTAGTCTAATTTCAATACTTCATATGGTGAAATAATATTTTTCTCTCAGTAAAAGTGTTTAAATTATTTTTAAGAATCGTAGTCCGTTTTCTTTTTCCTTTCCTTGAAAGGAGCTTTTTTCTTCTGTTTTTTCTTTTAAGGGTTTTTCTTTTAAGAAAAGGAAACTACTACTTTAAAAAAAGACAGAGAAAGGAGAAAGACTGCAGTGTATATATATATAAAAAGAAGGGAAATATCATATCAAGATTGTTTTAATCCATCAGTTCTTTCTTCATTATACTTTTTAGCTAGTGTTGTGATGCTGAAATCTGGCTATAGTCATAAGGCGGCAAGGCGGCAATTGGTTCAAGCTTCAGGATTATGAAATGCAGAAGGCAGCATCTTCTATACTATTGGAAAGAGCAGAAAAAACTGGTAGTGTATTAAAATGTTTACAGTATAAGTATAACAATATTATGCTTGTGAAATTGCTATGATTATGTATCTTAAAATATGCCCTTTTGAGAACTGGCCTAGTTCTTCACTTACAAGAGCAAGCTAAAATTGGTGAAGTGTCAACAGTCAAATCAACACTTATTTCAGTAAGAGATCCTGTTTAACTACAGGGATTTGAGAATTTCAGAGAAAATGGCATTTGCAGAGGCTGTATTAAAAGATGCAATGAGTCCAGAGATGAAGTAGCCCCACAGTGAAAAACTTATTATGGGATGAAAAATGTAGGGTTGAATTCTTTCAGCAAACCTTCTATGATAACTATAGACGTTTTATATACCTAAAGTTGAGCCAAATTTAGCTCATGTCCACCTCTTCTGCAAAGCAGGAATTACCATTATAGAACAACTTTCAGATAATACTTATATATTTATTTTTTATGTACTTTTCTTTTTATGTTATGCTATTTAATGTTATATTATTTTGAATTTTGTATTATAATTTTTTTTGGTGATTCAGAGCAAGAGTTTAGTTTCAAAGCATGGTTTATCCCCCTGCCCCCTATGTCAAAATCCATTCTGAATTCAGCAAGATTATAGTTTTCCTTGACAATTATAACTTGACAACCACTAAACTCTGATTCACTGCATCACAGCAATGTAATTCTCTTGAAAACAGTTACGTGACTGAAATGAGTAACACTAGTTGTGATTCTTATCCAAACTTTTAGAGTGCCTGTGATTTGCTCTAGCTTTTATCCTTTAAACAATTTATGGAATGCAAAGATTCAATATTCTCAATTACTGCTCAGTAGCCAGAGGACTTCTTTTCCATCACTCCGTCAGGGAAGAAATGATCTAATACATATATGTATATATGTAAACATTTATATTCATATTTTTTAACTCCCCAGGAAGGTGGCAGGAAATGGAAAATAAAAAGTTGGCTTATATGCAAACTAGGTGCTCTTATTAGGGTTATTTTTGTAAAGATATTGGCAGGTCAGCAGAGGGACTTGAGATATTGTGTGAATATTGTAGAAATGCTTTTGGCTGATCTACTGAAAACTGTGGCAACTTCCTCATCAAAATAAATCATCATATCTACCCCACAGGCACAAGGCAGGGTGATCTGCTTTACTTTTTACCAATGGCTTTTACTCTTGAGCCCTGCTAACTCGAGCATTATTGTTAGATCAACAGGAGGATTTGAGTTGGTCTTTTCTATTAATCTGTATAAAATTTACTAGCCATAAATGGGTGTCTGTCTTAATGGTGGAGCTTTGTTATCTCTTTGTTTTGTGGATCTTAAGTTTTTACAAGCCATTACCAAGGTATTTGCACAGTAATGGATCAATCACCACCCTGTCCACCTGCTCAGAATTATCTATCCTTTTAATATATTATTAATGTCTTTGATTTGCAGAGTGGAAGATTGCAGAGGCTATTTGTAGCTGTCTGTGTTCTGCGCTGAGAAAAAACGAAAAATAAATGGCTTTATAGAGAGACATTCTCCATGAACAAATATTTTTCATATTGCTGGATTTAGGAAACAAAAAAATTAAATTGAGGACTTTAAGGACCAGAACTATTTGTATAGTACTTAAAAAAAAAAAAAAAGAGAGAGGGGCAGTGAAGACTAACAATACTATAAAATGCTGAAGCCTCATCTTGATTTTAACGTCTCACCTTGCATTCATATGCCTTTTTAGCTCTTCTGTAATAAACTTTCAACATTGATGAGTTATGGATGCAGAGAAACCAAGGGGCTGTTTTTTGTCTCAGGGTGCACGTTTGCCGCTTTGCCATTCTTTTACATTTTCATTCTTCATGCTGATGAGTCAGTACAGATTTATATTACCATGTTATTATGGATAGTATAGACTGAGTCTCCTTGAAAGTAATGGCATGTGATTGCTTACCCCATTACTTTCAATGGGACTAAGTCTATGTCATCCTTAGGGACTCTATCCCATTGAAAGTAATAGTCTGAGACTGCCCACATCGTTACTGTGCTTTAAATTGGATTGAATTTATACTGATCTGTAGAGGCCTGCCACAAAAAGTCTCATTTTTAAGACATAAAGTTGATAAAAGTTTTTTGCCAGTGGCTGGAAAGTTTAACGGAGTGTTTGAAAGTATGTTTATAATATTAAAAAGATTGTTTTATGTTGTTCATAGTCCTTAGCGTTTGACCTTAACACAGTCGAAGGAACCCATTTAGTGGAGGATTTTTTCTTCTACTCTCCTTTAATTATTTCTTGTATATTTTCATTTTTTAACTTTTAGGAAGACTTCTGTTGTGGTTTAATGACTTCTGTATTATATTCAGTTGGACCTTGTCAGTGCCCTATTACTTTCTTACATCTCTAAAATACTGCCATTAACGTGTATAAATTATGGTGTATTGTTTTGAGGGAAATTACTCATTGCTTCTTCTAATAATGAAAATATATTGTACTTTCTTTAAGTGGGAAGTATCCTTTCCTGAAGCAGCACCCCTTTATCCTATTGGCATAGAACCTTTTTTTAGAAAAAAAAAAATCAGTTAATGCAAAAATAAAGTCATACTCATATTATGGCCCTCCCTCTGATGCCAGCATGTCTGTTAAATTTACTTAGAACAAGAGCTTTATTTCTACCCTTACTAATGTTAGGTGCTAATGTTCCCTTAGAAAATCAAAGTGCATTTTTTATACTTTCACATTGCCATGAAATGCAACCAGATAAAATGAAATCCATTCCAGAAAGATTAATGTTACAATGATAATGCACTGGATGAAACAGAGAGACTAAGCCCCTGGTTTTTCTTAAAGCCTTGATCAGTCCGAAGACAAGGAAATGTTGACTGATGAAATGAGCAAATTTAACACTGGAATCAAAAAAGTATATGTGTGTCCCTCCCACAGATGTGCATACAGTATAATAGAAATGACACACGTATATCTCAACTATATATTCTACCCACTTCCACTAAATGCAAGCTGTAGAATAAATACATAGTACACACCCTATTTAATCTATAATGCATCATACAACATCATATGAGAAATGCACCTTTTTTTTTAGGTAATCACCATGACATAATTTATTTCAAAAGAGATCACAGCGCCACAGCTGTTACTGGTGATTTAGTAATTGAATCATCAGCAGCATTTTATACATACTCATATTTATTAAAACCCTTCAGAAGCATTAGAACACATTTCAGTCCTATGGAATAAATGAAAAACATGTCTTTAAAGGGGCAGTATAGACTTTGTTTTATGTTTATTGGAGACTGCAGTATGGTCAAATGTCATAGCCAGTCACAACTCACTGTAACTCAAGCAAATAAAACATGCGTATAGCCCTCTACCCACAGCATAATATACCTTCTTTCATCATCATCATTATTGTAATATTCCCACATGTCACTTTATGTAATGATCTGAGCGTGTATACATGTACGTGGATAATATGCAGGTGTATATTTTTAATATGCACTCATATGTTTGTATCCCTCTGTCTATTTATTGAATGCTCATGCAGTAACAAGACTCTTGTAATATTTTTTTTCATGTATTACTTCAGCAACATCTAGATTTTTAAACCAAAGTGGAGATTGATTGTCTTATGTGCACTACATATATGAAGAACTGTTTCCTGCTGTGGATCTTTATGTGGCAGGAGCATAACTGACATCTAACTGGTTTAAGAGGAGGGTTTCAGTAAAATGTATACGTTTTTACAGTAGGACTGTTGGTGTAGTTGCCCTCTGGATGTGAGAGACGGAAGGATTAGGTAATCTCATTTATCAAATGAGTTGATATAGCCAAGAAATGAACGTGTCCACTTTTTCAAACTGTATCAACTGGTTAAATAAAACATATTCTTTCTCCTTATGACCCCTCCTTCCCTTATATTTTTATGCACATCGCATTTTAAAGAAATATTTTATATGTGTGTATGCAGTAAAGGCCAGATTCCAGCCAGCTAGCTGTAAGGAATTAGATGATTATTTATAAACATTGTGGCAGAGAGGGATCTAAAGGAGGGATTTGAGAGAGGAGATTGTGGCCTTGCAATCTGGGAATTGTCATAGTTAGCAAAGCTACATAGGCTGCCAATGATACGTTAAAATGTGAGTAGATGGATGGGGAAGAGGCAGAGTTGTGAAGTTCTATCAAAGATAGGGCAAAATGCTTTAATTTCTGGTGATGATGCCAGGGAAGCTGCTGGAGTGATTCAGAGAAAGTCTTAATGAGTTCATAATGATGGATAAGAAACATGATCTCAAATGCCATGCTTGAGATTTGTTTCAGGACTTTGTAAGTACACTGGTATTGGGTAAGACTGGCCCTGAGATGCTGGAAACCGTTGCAGTAACCTGAGCCCTGTGGAATTGCAGAAATGGAGAATGTGTTCAATGACTTCAGATTTGGGATACCCAATTTGGGTGCTCTCAAAAGGTGCTGTTTTCCTGAAAGTGCTGACCCCTCCTCAAAAATCAGGAGCAGTAGTAGCATTTTTATTGTGCCCCTAAAATTTGAGGTGTACAAAATCAGTAGCCACTTTAAAAAGTTTTAACCCAGTACTCCATGTGTTAAATAAGACCGAGGACGATTGAAATTTGGGTTTCAATCCAGAAGGAAATACTGTTATTTATTGTACAGACTAACACTCCAGTGTATGCATATGTATATACTTATGCACAGATGTATCATTTTAGAGTCATCAAAAATTTATTTTCCGCCCTAAACGCTCTATAACTTTGCTTACTTTCATAAACTCTTCTCACAGGGACAAATGCTGCTTTCAACCAGCAGTCACGCTCTCTCTGTAACAGCATTCATTTCCCTCAATGCATGGGGCCCTGTGGGGCCAGATCCTGCTGTTCTTGTTCTGGAAAGATACAGCGTTACTTCACGTGTAGTCTGTTTTGAAATGAATGGCCCAAGATGAAGAAAACTTTCTATAGAGAACCTTTGTCTGCAGTCAGAATATTTCTAGTACAAGCCCATTACTCTCTCTTTAAAACTAATTAGTAATATTCTAATAGCAGTAGAGGTATATTTTGCTTCACTATCATGCAGACATGGTGTCTCATCATGTCCCTTCTTCTTTGGCACAAGCTGGTTAATTCCTCTGCTGTTGTCTTTTTCCCTTGTGACATGGGACCTTGGTTTAACTCATCATTAGGAGGAAGACAGTCCAGTGGGTGATGGCATGGAACTGGGAGAACTGTGTTTTTGAGGAACACTTTTTCTTTATTTACTTTTGATGTAAACAGCCTCGGGGTAAATCCATTTACTAGCAGACAACCTGAATTTGTAGTTGATGAAGTATCCAAGCAAGACAAAGTGTGTAACATAAAGCATGTAGCAATGTGAAGGAATCCTCCTCCATGCGAGGTGCAGGGGTTGCCTGGGGTGAACAACAGGACATTTCATCCGAACAGAGTGGGCAGTATCTCCGGTGAGCCCATTCATGGCATGGTCTGCCATGGACCCCTCCTCTCAGTGAAAGACCTTTGTATTATGATGGCCAATACTTTTAATGGTTCTCGTTAGTGTGTCTAGTATGGTCCTGTAGATCTCTGAGCTTTATTTGTATTTCCAAAGATCAGGTATGACATCTTTAATGTTAAGAAAGGGTGTCGTGGTTTAACCTGGCAGGCAGCCAAACCCCACGCAGCCGCTCGCTCACTCCCCCCCCGGTGGGGTGGGGAGAGAATCGGAAGGGTGAGAGTGAGAAAAACTCATGGGCTGAGATGAAGACAGTTTAATAGAACAGAAAAGAGAAAATAATAATAATAATGACAGAATATACAAAATGAGTGATGCACAATGCAATTGCTCACCACCCGCGCTGACCGATAACCAAGTAGCGATCGGTACTTCCTGGATCACGCCTACCATTCATATGCTGAGCATGACGTCACATGGTATGGAATACCCCATTGGCCAGCTAGGCTGGCTGTCCTGATTATTATGTTCCCTCCCATCTTGTGTACCTAGCTCAGTCAGTAGGCATGGGAGCTGTCCTTGGACTAGGAGGGCACTTAGCAACAACTGAAATCATCAGTGTGTTATCAACATTCTCCTGGTACTAAATCCAAAACACAGCACTAGGAAGAAATTTAACCCTATCCCAGCCGAAACCAGGACAAAGGGCTGTTTCCTTTCTTTGTTCTTAGCTTATGACAAAAAATGATAGCATCATATTATGCTATTTCATTGTATTCAAGTGATGGTATCTTGTTATGATGCCCTTGTCTGGAAGGTTTCTGGTCACAAATGCTAGCTCTTTCCTGGACCTAGGTTCTTTTCCTCTAGCGGGACAAATGCACTACAGGAGGTAAGCAACCCCTCAGAGCTGTTGAAATAGCCTGAGCACAAGGCTATTTTGACTAATGCCTTTTTTTTTTCTTGAAAGGTATTGGTATTTCATGCAGTGTGTGAGAGATGCGATGCTTTGTGATAAGCCCTGTTGCTCTATGAGATGGGAGAGAGATGTACATTATTGGGCGCAGTGGCTCTGATACTGTAGCATATTATAGTAGTTAGCAAATGGAGTAGCCTTGTTTGGCTATAAGGGCCTCAGGCAGATTCCTAAGCTCTGAGATGTTCTTTTTGTCTACAGTGCCTCTTTGTAATGATGGATCCCAGGAAATGCACTGGAAGACTGAGGGGGAGATTGGTATTACAGGGTTCCTGCTGAATGATGTCTCTTTTAGGAAGTTAGGACTTGTCCTTTAGGACAAATGTGTGCTGTGCCGTTCACAGATATTATTGTCATAAGCAGCAGGTGAAAGGATTACCGTCTGGCCTCATGTTTCTGTGGGTCTAACGATGTGACTGGTGTCTGGGAGCTGCTGCCTCTCATGAGCCTATACGCCCAGTTTTGCAGGCAGGATTGATGGGAGCCATGTCATGCTCCCCCGAACGTGCTGGCGGCACCTCCTTTTGTCTCCAGCCTATGTCCTGGGTTGGACCTGTGGTGTCCAGAAACACTCATCATTTCCTGACCTGGCTGTTTTATATACACTGTACTTTTATCCTTTGTCTCCTTCATAAAAGCAGCTGAAAGAACCAAGTGTGGGGAGGATCAGTGTCCACAATTAACATTAAAGAGTTTCCTGAATTGCATCCAGCAGTAGCATCACATGCTAAAATGATGTTAAAACCACAACATCTAGGAATCGTATAGCAAAACTGTGTAGCAAACAAATAACCATGCACAGTCTTTACTTTTAGGTTTTTTAACTTTTAACACTATAGTTACCATATGACGTAAGCCAGAAATGCGCAACCAGCGTTTAAATGATTTGTTGTGGTGATGCATGTGACAAACATGAAATAGGTATTAGTGCAATCAAACAAATTTTGAGAAGTTGTTTCAGTTGTGATTTTTCTTTGTTGCCGTTGTATATGTATATATTTTACATGTATTATATATATTCAGAAAACCTTGGCAATTTTAAATTAAAGCAGGTGTTACCTTTAATTTATTGCTAGATAGAAAGCAGACTTATTTTTGTACTCAGAGGATTTATTCAACTTAACTCTGTAATTGCTATCAATATATGAGCTCATTATATTACAATTTAGTACAGTCAGCACCAGCTGTTATGGAGTTAATGGCAGAGCTGGTAGAAAATGACATATAGCACGTAATACATTTAACATGGATTTAATAATAATAACATGATTTTTTCTAAATCATTGTCCATATTAAATTGTAAAATATCATACAGTTATTTTATCAGTGCTTGCTTTGACAAGGAGCACTGTTTGACATGAAAGGCTCTACCTTAAATAACTGCACTCCTTTTGTGTTATAATAATTTTACAACATGTTTTGAACCAGTTTGAAAGTAGCAGTTCTTCTAGAATTTTTCAAGGCTTTGTGACTAACATGAGGAAAAATCTATCAAAGTGGGGGGTTTGTTTGCTTTTTTTTTCCTCTTGGCATACTAAAATATGATTGGCTAATGACATATTTTTAGTGGACTGGGAAAGTATATCCCAACCTTCATTTACCCTGTGACGGGGTAATAAGATAACAGGTCTGACAGAAAGATTAGCTGAGAAGAGTCTTCCCTCTCTTCTACCTACTCCTGAAAAGTGTCAGAAGTAAAGGCCTCTTCCCTCAGATCTTTATTCTTATAGGAAGTCCCACTCAAATGTATTATGAAAAAGCTTTTGCAGATTAAACTTCTAAATGCATACATGTTATTGCTATAGATCTTGTAAATTTGAGCTGATATTTACACTGTGTGCAGTGTTTTTTTGGTGAGGATAAATTTAAAAAAATCCAATTTAGAAAATCCTAAAAGGAGCAGAATCGCCAAAGAAGAATTTTACCAAGTGATAATACTTGTATGAGTGTATTTGCTTTGAGAAATGGAGAATAAATTTTTTTTTTTGAAAGCGCTCCATAGAAGTCCTGTTGAAGGTCCCATCAGTTGTCAGTCGCATGTACCAGCAGAAAGTACCCACTGGAGAAGCTAAGGTCACAGCGCAGGACGGTATTTCAGAATGCCCAACAGTATGTTTATTTGGAAGGCGTATCCATGTTTAGCAATACTTTAGGTATATGCTTAACATTTAGATAGTGACTTCAGTGTATGTATATGCATAAGATAAGTTAAATTTAAACACTTGAAATGCTCTCTAAGGTGGGAAGATACTTGTAAGGAAGCACTATTTAAAAAAACGGAAAACAAATGTTTCATGTTTTTGCAATATCTCTTCTCTCTGTGAGAAGTTGCAAGAGATTGTTTATCTATATTTCTCTAGAATGATTACTTAGTCACTCAGTTGAATGATTTTATTTTGTTTCTCTCTTTTTTTTTTTTAAAACTTCTCCTTACCTCTTCTTACCTGTATCCTGGAGCTATTTGAACTACTGTGAAGTGAGGTGTCTTATATTGCCCTGAGTGTGGCAAGATTTGCGACTTTTCTAATAAGTTGTGACAGTATGTTCCACACCCGTGGCCCTTCTGCCAAAAAATAGGATTTCCTATTCTTCACAGCATCACTTGTTGCTTTAAAATTTTACTATTACTCATGATAGTATTTGCATTGTTGGAAACCCAAGCATTAAAAAATCATGAGGTAGGGCTTCAAATCGCCTGTTGTGTTTTTTTTTTTAAATGAATACATTGTTGGTGTTGGTTTTTTTGCCTTCTTTTTTTTTTAACCTTCTGAAATATATACTTGGGACATACTTACCATTTTTCTATGTAACCAGGAGGGCTGAAAATTTTCTACTTTTTTGTTCCACTTTTAAAGGAAAATTATAATTTCTTGATAATAAACAGATTCCAGCAAGAAAATATAGGTCAATGTGATATTTTGCAGAGGGACACCAGCTGGGTCCTGCCCATGTTCAAGCTAACCACGTGCAAGTCACGTCTGAGCCAGGTGCTGTATGACTGTGCTTCGAGAAGTACTGAGCCCAAGCAAATAAACTGGTCAGTCTGCCCCGAGACAGACAGTCATACTCCAGGAAAACTGCAAATATTGTGAAGCTCACCGTTTGTTCCCAAGAGTTTAAACTGATGCGTTTATTAGGAGAGGTCCTGTTTGGAAAGCGCAAATATTCTTTGCTGCAGTCTAAACCTGACGCATCATGGTAGGCCTTGAAGATCAAGGCTAGGACACTGAATTTGAATCGCTCTTCAGAGGAGAGCTGGGATGCTACATTCATACCAGCTTGTCCTCTAAGCAGGCAGGCTGCCACATTCAATACAAGCTGGAGCTTTTTCCATATGAAGAAGTTTTCAGTGACATGAAGTCATATCATCAGAATTAAAAAATGGTCCTTGCCAGAGACTGAGGGGTTCAGTTTGGCTTCTGCTAAGACAGATTTTTAACTATGTTTTAATTAGCTTAGTACATGTTTTCATTTATCATATTGTGCTGAGTACATCTAGTATTAGAGAACTGAAGAACATGATGTGAGATTGCAGTTAGGTTAAAACAATGAAAAGCTAATTAGATGAAATAACTATAATGTATTAATATTTATGTGTTATATTACGTAGGTTATGGAAGTTGGGTTAATCTAAAATGGTGCTTAATAGAATTGCAAGTGCTGTCTGACTCCTTCACACAATCTATGGGGAATCGACAAGGGATTTTGCTGGAAATCGAGGAAATCTGCATTAAAGTATAATGTTTCCTGCTGAGAGGGATCCTGTAAAGCAGGGGGGGAAATACCCAATACTTCAGTACCACTCCCTGTTATTTACATAGGAATGCCATTCCCTGCCTGTTCTAGCTCACTTGAAAAAGCCTTTGTTAGTAATCGAGAATAACAGGCACTTTTTCTTCTGTCCATGAATACAGCACTTTTAGAATATTGGGGGGGATTTTAGGAGCTCTAGAGAAGGCCAGATATTGCATCACTGAAGACAGTGGGAGTTTGGGTTTTAGCAGCAGTGAGAGCAGGATTAGCGAGGCAGTGAAGAGGGATCATCTCTTTATATTTACTGGCTAAAATTGTTCTGGATGGAGTTCAGTTGGTGCCTGTGAAGTTACACCAGGCATGAATTTGCCCCACTCCAACCTGTTGTGCAAATGTGCACTCTCATTCCACCTGGAAACATTCAGATGTCTACAGCTCTGACTGTCATAGTATGGATAAACCCACACAATCGGTGTGCGGGGTTCACCTCCTGTTCCCAAAGGCTACAATTCTGCGCATACAATTGCAATTCTTCTGGGTTCGCTGATCTGTTTGAATGGACTTTTGGAAAATTAAGTGTCAAAGTTTGCTGGTGTTCCTGGCTTTGTCTTGGGATAAGCAATTGCATGAATGGCTCTTCCCATCACAGAAAACAAACTGGCAAGACAGGGTTTTTAAAATTTATTTTAAATTTTTTTTTATTTTGCGCCCCCTCCCTCCATAGCCTGTGCTAACACCTGCTCTTCCTTGTCACAATCCGTATAGAAAACTTTAGGAGTGTAGAGGAGATTGTGTTGATGTGTGATGTGAGCTAGTTTCATCCTTTAGGAATAAAAGGTATTCCCAGTCACAAATCATGTTGCTCCCTTGTTTGAATTCTTAGGGTTGTGGGGGTTTTGTTTGGTTGTTTGGGGTTTCTTTGTTGGTGTTTTGGTGGTTTGGTTTTTTTTTTTACGTAGCCGTATTCTCCCAGATTACTAAAGGCTGAAACGGTAAGCTTTTCCAAATACCTGTAACCCAGCAGTTGTTTTATTTGTCTTCAGAAAAAATACTGGAGGTCACCTCCAGGTTTCCTTTACACCCTGTGACCATCTTGTTCATGGGAATTTACATTAAAAAAGAATTAAAAAAATATTTGCTTTTTCTTGTTTTGACAATGCAATTCTGACCCTTGAAATAGGGCCATTTCTGTAACTAAGTGATAGGAGTCTGACTTCAGAATTTTTCACTTGCTTGTAAGAATGAAGCTTTTGATAGCTCTAGTTAGGCGGACACTGAGTATGTTTATATAAAAATGGATTCATTGCTATTCATGTTTTGAACATTTTTAAAAGATGTTCTGCAATATTACTTTGAAGAAATAGCACTCTCAATAAAAATGTTGAAGCTATAAATGGAGATAATCTTCCACAATTCTTGTTTGAAAAGCACAGAGAAAAGAACACTGTGTAAATGCAAGTATGTCTCAGACCTGTGGATTGCCTCACAGCTCAGAAACCTTTACTTCTCTGTAACACAGCAGCAGTGATTTGGAAGGGTATTTTAATTTCTGGCATGCAGATCATAACACCAACTGAAGATAAAGAGGATTTAGATCTTGGCTATTATATTCTAAGCAGGCTACCAGTATGTCTTTGTGAATCCAGTGCATTTTGAATTGTCTCTCTGCCAACACATATTCCAAGCATGTATTATATTTCACTGACGTTTGTAAAAAGTAAATCTTTTTTTTGTTTTTTGTTCTAGAAAATATTTCTCCTCTAAATTATTTTTGCATATTGTTTCCATTAAAAAAGGATGGAAGCATTGTTTTGCAAACCCATGCTTGTGATTTGGTTGGTAATATAAATAATAGTATTTGAAAATGTTTTTTTGAATAGGCTATAGGTTAATTTTCCCGCCCTGTTTCTCAGAAGATAATTAAAATATTATTACAAATCAAAGTAATAGAAGCCATGAATTTAAAAAAAAGTTTCTTAAATATAGTACCTAGTTTGCATTTAAAAATGCAAATCATTGATTTAGTTAAAAATACATTTCTTGGGATGCATATTACTTCAAACTTTGGAGCACTAAATGATTTTAAACTTGCACGTATACTGCGTATGGCTTTTTGGGGCAAAGCAGACTCTTACACAGATATATTTCCAAAATTATTCTATCAAATTATTTTAAAACAACCAGAAAACTAAGCAAAAGTGTATGCATGTGGATATATTTGAATGAGTGTGCATGAGTAAACAGCACATTTGTAAGCAAAAATATATGTAAGGTGCATATATGCAGACTGAAAATTTATCATAAATATTCAGATTATAATCTGAAATGTACATAGTATACATGCATTATACAAATATATATGTGTATTCTATATCAGATAGATAGAAGTGTGACCACTCTGAAACAGAAAGCATATGGCATCTCAGTTCTGCTTAATATTGTCAGGCTCAGGAGTTAATTTAGGACACTTGATGTGAATGCTTATTTTTTTTGCTTATAGCATGTCACATTTTGGATGATGCATAACTACATCGGCAGAAAAATACATTTAAATGTTTTGGATATCTTTGGCAGTGGGAGTTTTGTCAGCTAATAAAGATTGTGTGTTTTGGCCCTAAGTCTGTTAAAAATAAATTACATTTTTTCGTCTAATGTAAAATTAAAATGAATAAACATCATAAAGCTGAATCCTATCCTAGTGGCTGTTTGAAAATTCCAGAGATGTGGCACTAGGGAGCGACCATCATTCCAGTGGAAAATGTGCCGAGCTATTTTCAATGGAAAATGAAGAGCAGAAATAGAAGACTGAAATAACAATAGGCTGATTGCTTTCATTTTTGTGTGTAGTTTAACATTGCATTAAAGAGAACAACTGAGTTTCTACATTTTTCCTATTTTCTTGTCATGGATATATTAGCATTACATGATGCATACTAATTATAAAGTTGGCTGTAACAAGAGTTCCTCTTGTGAATCCATTTAAGAACTGATTGTTTACTATCTTTTTCTGTAAGTATAAAATTTTAATTATGCCACTGACAGGAACTGTGCGTGATACAGTGCTCTACATTTATCACTGGGAGAGGGCCAGTTGCAGAGCTGTTTGACTTTGGAGAAATCCTGATGCGCTTGCAATGTTGAGCAGCAGGTGCCACATTATTATGTACAGAAAAGCAATTAGGAAGCATATTGGATGAATGGGGAGTGCATTAATATTAGCAAGTACATTTGTCAGTGGTTTTGATGCGAGTCTTTTTCTTTTCTTTATGCAACATTAAGATTGTGGCTCTCATAAATTCTCCCCTTAAATTGCCATCTGTTCCCTTGTCATGCAGTAGTGAGGTAGAGAAAAGTTTTCTTGACAAAATGAAAAGAATTTCTTTTATTTAAAGTAGAAGCAAAGGAGCCTACACAAAGTGGGAGAATTGTAGGTTATGCAATTGAGCTTTGTATGTGTTAAGTAATTACTGTTGAATGTAACATTAACTATGGAACAGTTAGGATATTTTTTTTTCCCCCTCCCCCTTCTAGATTTCAGTTTTTCAATGATTTCATGTATTTTTAAAATATAGTGTGAAACAGTTTTAACTAAATTGTACAAAAAGGCTGACAGCTCAAACCGGCTGTCTCTACCCCAGGGTTTTAGTGGGGATCAGGAGCGTGCTTTTGAAGTGCATCTCCAGTTGGCCCCATATCCCACGCTTTGGTTCATGGTGCAGAGCAGTTTGGACTGGCCATGAACTGCATGAAACTAAGCACGAAGGTACACTCCACATATGCATGTACCACTAATGGGCGTTCAGTTTTGAGACCAAACAGTTTTCAAGTAAATGCCCCAAAACGTGTGTGGGGTCCTCGGCATCAACTGTTGCACCTTAGAGAGCTGCTTTTTGTGGACTGCGATACCTGCTAATGTGGATGTGGCTGTCATGTCCCAGTCTTGAAGACCTTACGTAAAGCTCTTCTGATAACTTCAGTGGGTATTTTATCCAAGCAGTCCATAGAGCAGAGAATATAAGTGACAATGATCCAGTATTGCCATCTTCAAAACCAGGGAGACAAAGTATGTCAGAGCTGTGTTCGGACTGTGAACCAGTGATGTCTGGGCAAACTGCTCCAGGTCTTAAGTTGTTGAACTCTGTTTCAAACACTATTTATTTTAGAATAGACTTTATTTTATGGCAATTTTAAAACTTCTGCTTATTGTTCTGGCAAGGATATTTGTCTTGAGGGAAGATTGGCATGTGTCTCTGTGAGAAAGTAGCTACCTTAAGAGAAAGGTTGGAAAACATCAAAAAAGAAAGGCAGAAAGCAATTTTTTAAAATGCTGGCACAAAGGAAGTACAAATATTGTGCTTTTAGGAGACATGCAGGAAAGATAAAGTCTTTCCGGGTCCCTTTTTTCCGAAAAATAATGTAAGAGGGAATATCAGTCTTCTATGTATATTGTGTTTCTTTTGCTCTTTGCTGTAAATATGTTTATTTTGATGATTGCAGATTGATGTAAAACTGAAATCACTCATGGCCTAGACAGGACAAAACAGTACAAAGACTTCTCTCCTGACAATGGCCATTTTCATGTTGCAGTTCAGTCTTTTGTGTGTGTGCGTGTGTGTGGTTTACGGAGAAAGAGTGGTTCAGCCTGTTTGGGCTATCTGCTCTATTTCTGTGCCAAGCAGCACTTATGGGGAATAAATCCCCCAAATGATATGTTCATTAAGAAGTGCAGTGTCAACTCTAGCAGGCAACTTAAGTAAACCAGTCCTACTTCTGAACTGTATCAGTAGCAGAACTTAACAACTTTTCCTTCTTCTTTGCTCGTCTCCCTGTTCAGTAAACTCTTCAAAGCCCAAGACAATCTGTTTTAGAAATACTATGAAGTGAAGAACGAGCAGCGTGAGCTACAAGCAGTGGCAGCCGCAGTTCCAATGATACTTTATAGAGTTGGATCGTGACTGCCAGCATGGCTGGTTACGGGATTAGCTCAACTGGCAGGCTGTCTGAGTAAAAAGTAATGGTTTTCTGTGGGACTAAGCCCTAACTCTTTGGCTGTTTCTTTACTATTTCTGCTCTCTACTTGGCTAATTATGAAAAAAGACAGGTTGTTCTTCCTGTGTGGCAGATCTGTTTGATTTCTAGTCCCCTCATCTGGTTGTGAGCCATTCCCAGAGAAATCCCTGTCCTGGGATGCTAGACTGGCCCTATGCTGTTCTCCCTGAAACAAGAGTTTGTATCTGTTTCTGCTGTTTTATTCAGGCCTTTTTATTATCTTTATCCTTGGTCACAATTAGTCTACCTCACAGGTTGTTTTTCTAAGATGTCCTCAATCACTACCTAATCTTTACACACCATAAGGCTATTTGCTTCCCTTCTGTTCCAAATTTTTTTCCCAACAGCATCTTTCTCTCACCCTCTGGTGCATTGTTTCTCTCTCTTCTGTCAATACACAATAACAGTTCTTATTCTTTGTGTATGCATTCCTGTTGCTCTTAATATCATTGCTAAGATCTGATTTTTGTCATCTGCAGTTGCTTTTCCCCTCCCATTTCACAGGACATGCACAGGCTTCCTGATCTCCCTGCGCTGCCAGATTAAACCTCTCATACTAGTTTCTGTATTTTCCTTGTACCCAGCACACTGCAACCCCTTCAATTCAGATATAGCTCATCATACATGAACAGATTGCATCTGTTCAAAAAAGAGCCCCAATCCACATAGTATTCATTTAAACAGCATTGATAGTAGTGAATTCATTTGAGATTCATATGGATGTCATATACTGTGAGTTACAGTGTAAGCATCAGTTAATGGACACTCGCAGTAAAGTGTTCCCTATCAAATAATAAATCACTGAGCTACATGAAGTGGTTTATGTTATTTTTTTCTTCTTCTATGATTTCATCATGGCTAAGGAAGGTATCTAACGGTATGATTGCCTGGCCTTGTAGGATATTTCTTTAGCAACCAGTATTGCTTAATGTTTTATTGATGTATTTTTAAATAATTTATCTTTAAACCTTTGTTTAATGGATGTATTTTTATTCAGAATTTGATACCAGAGAAGGTAGGTCTGACAGTTCGTGTTTGCACTCTGACAATATTTCTCTTGTGAACTTTTTTTAGCTCTCTTAAGTAAACAGTAATTTTACATTTTTTCATCTCTATTTTTAATTACACAGTCTATCATTTCAAGTGGCTTGTATTGATATTTAACAAGTGTATTAGGCATTGTGAACAACAGTTTATTTTTCTTCAGATGTATTTCAATTTCCACTAAATGTGATAAATATAAAAATATAAAAATAAACAAGAGTTGCTCAGGGCACTATCATTAAAATCCTAGGTGTCTCCTATAAAAGGTATTAATGCTAATAGTGAAATATTCTATAGGAGGGATTTCCAAAAGCAGTCATTGTTTCCAAAAGCCTGTTCTCACTGAAATGGGGCCAGTGCTAGAAAGCTCTGATAAGGGTTCACACACCTGAAATTTGTAGGTTAAAGTATATTCAAAGTTTTTTGAGTGCTACCGACATCTTCTGGATTATATGTGGTAAGCATTTATTCTTCAGTTGGGTGATGTCCTCCTTGCTTTCCAAAGCACCTTCATTGGCTCTGCATAGCTTTTTCCCATGGTTGGTGCAGCAATGGGGCACGAGATGGGGGGACCGTGGGGTCCTCGTCCCTGGCAGTGAGATGCGGTGGGGCTCCCGCGCTCCCCAGGAGCCAGGCACGGGCTCAGGTGCGGGATGAAGAGAAGCACGTTTGTTGTCTGTGCACACCAGCATTAAAAAAAGCACAATGAAACTGTATTGGTAAATGGATATACTCGAATAGGAAAGGCGAGAGAGAAATATACTGAGTATCTTCTAGAGGAAATCTCTTCCTTAGTGATATAGATCTGAATTCTCAGAATGCGTTTTCTACCTTGAAAAAATGCACAGAGAATAAAAAAATATATTCTGTATTTTTTTACATTTGTGAGATTCTTGTGCTTTGCCAGTGTTTCTGCTAGGTTTCTGTGTATTTAGCCTTCTGAACATTTCAGGCAGTATTTTAAATACAAGTAAGAAGTATAAGGCTGAGCTGATGTTTTGGGCATAGCTCACTATAAAAATATGAACATACACTTCTTATCCTCTCTAAATTTAAAAAATTGAAACAAATTTAAAATGTGCTGTCCAGCCTGTATTTTTGCAATATTTTATTCAGTATAAAAATAGTGTAGGCATTCACCACATCATCTATTGTACAACTTGGCTATGTTTGAACTAAAGCCCCACCATCTTAAGACAACACTTTGATGTGGGTGTTTCTTTAAGTCTTAAAGGCACACACTGCACCATCAAAGCTACATGTGAACTTTAGGGTATTTACCTTGCTTAATGAGAAATGTTTTCCACATTTTTTCACCGTGACATTTTTGTACTGCACAATGTTTCTGTGTGTTCTTTTTCTATTTAAAATTTAAAGAGCTACATTTGGGAGAGGAACAATGTAGGTAAAAGAGACCCCTGGAGTGTGTCTGATGTGATAGTTCTCTTCTGTGGCACCATTTTTCCTCCTGCTGTGGGAGAGCTAAATGATAGTGCCTTATACCTTACTGAATAAAGCCTAACACTGTTTCCAGCTGTGAACATGTGATCAGGTTTTGTGTTTGATTTTTGCACGCAAGTATACTACTGCAAGCATACCCACACACTCCTATGCAAACACTCCATATGAGAATTATTGTTGACTCAGTCATTAATCTACCCTCAATTAATCACATTAAATATTAAGGTGCCTTTCTGTGCAGAGAGGTACGACAGCCTTTTCTGTTTTACCTTAGTGGAGAATTGCTACACGACCAATTTACTTTCTGGCTAAAGATGTTGAAAGATGTGTTGAGATATGTTGTTATATGAAAACTGAGCAGAACACTATTGTCTGATCCTGAAGCCCTCTGAGGATTACTCAGTATTCCTACTGATATTGTTGGGAATAACGATTGTAAGACCTAGCTCCTAATTGTTACATGTGTACCAAAAGTAACATAATGTTTATTCTGGTCTTTCATGAGTGTTTGGGTTTTTTTTAAATGCAGTTTATCTTTTCAACACTGCTCATAAAACATAACAGTGTTCATTCTCTGGACAGAGCATGACTTGTATTTCAATGCTGTTATGGTGACTATGACTACATTTCTTACTTAACCAAAAGATTAAACAAATTAAAATAATGCCTTTTATTTTTACCCCAAAAATGAGATCCATTGTTGTGAAAACTGAAGACCTGCACTTGTATTCTTCAAGAGTGTGGCATGTCATGTTGTTTGTTAAACACCCAGAACTCATAATATCCTTCTCTCTGGCTCACTGAACAGCAGAAAAAAATGGGTCCTGAAGGAATACATTCAGAGACAAAGAAGAAAAGTTATTTTATTTTTAGTGATCAGATGGCATAATTGTTGGTTGGCGTTAAGTGGCTCTGAATATGAGGGGAGGGAGGATTAATTTCTGAGTAAATGAGCAACATCTGAAATCACCAGAGGGGCCTGATCCTTTTAGCACCGGCGATGGTGCAGTTGTGCCATTGATTTTTTTTTTATTATTTTTTATTTTAAGAAAAGAAAAAGCTAGCGGCTGTCATGAAAGACGTCTGCTCCTCAGAGTGAAGCAGCTTGCTCCCTGCAGGCTCACTGGATCTCAGTGAGTGCGACTACTTGTACTTTCAAGACTGTTTGCCAGGCTTTGTATTATGCACTTGTAGACAGACACCCCTGAGTTCAAGTAATGCTGAGAACGTGACGGATCCCTGTCAACAGAAGACGAGATCTCTCACAGTAAAGGACAAACGAGGCTCATGGATCATAAGTTCAGCTTGTTTTTGTGGTGCTGGCCATTAGCATTGGTTAAGTGTGGGGTTTACATTTTTTGTGTCATTGTCCTTTTGTTACATGATGAGGATGGATGGTTTTGAACTTTGCAGCAATTAGAGATGGGGGTTGTATAGGGGTTGTATTTTCAAATTGAAAGGAGTATTTGCTTTTGTGGGAAAATCCAGATTTGGAAAGCTTGTGATAGAAGTAGAAAGTGTAAAATGATCTGCAGATCCACAAAGAGAGCAATAGCAAGGATGTAAAATAGCAGCAATCTGTAGATGCCTATCACAGAAGTGGTCGCAGTGTTGCAATAAGGTCCAGGTGGATCACTCCATCCCCACATCCACCTCAGAAGTCTGCAGGACCAGAATCTGGTCTCAGGGAAGCTGGAGCCAGGCAAACAAAACAAAATGTGGCACGAGCCCTGTGAGCCACTGACCAACAATGTCCATCCTCCACTAATTAAAATAATTAAATATTCCTTCTGCCACTGCTGAAGGAATGTATTATGTGCTTCAGGCACGAGGGGAAATAACAAAATAAAAGCAACAAGCAGCTCTGGCAGGAGCGGAGTGAGGGCTCTGGGCAGCAGGTGCACTTGGCGAGAGGGTGGAAAGAAAATGCTTGGCTTTGGCAGCTGCTATTCAGTATATGCACAATATGTAGTCAGGGTAGAGCTGGTGACAGACCGTTACTGGAGCACGGAGCACAGCAGCATACCAGCATGAGTGCCGAATGGTTCTCCGATTTACCATTGCCATTCCCTTTGTATTGTCATTCACACCTGTGCAAATAAGTACACAGCGGGTGCTACACCAAAATATAACAGTAGCATTTTATACCCACTAATCATTTATGAACATTTATGAGCAAAGTGCTATGCCACACCTATGTAAAGACCTGACAGTCAGGTAAGAGTAGGAGAAAGGATGATTGAGGATACACAGGGCAAAAAGGCTTTTTAAATCTTTTTTTCCTTTCATAGGGATTTGCATGTGTGCTTGGTGTTTATTGGTTAGTGAGGCTGTCTTCATTCTTTTAGCCTGAGGTCAGACATTTGGGAGGTTTTGGAATGCTTCCAGCAGAAAATTAGAACTTCTGGATCTGGATCCAGTCGCCGTTAACATCAACATCAAGACTCCTACTCACTTTATAGGAACTGAATCACACTCTTGACCTGTTTGTAGCTGTCAGCACTGTCTGTGTCTGGCAGATGCAGCCTTTATAGCAGTGGAAGAAAGATCATTTCTACCAAGACTGGCTCTGAAGAAAGCAGAAGCAATGGAGCCCAAGAAAACAGTGACAATGTTTGTATTCACAGTAATAAACTGGAATGTAGTGGAAGAAACAAGACAGATGTTGCGGGAGGTAACACCAATCGCTGCATAGTCAGAATTAAGTGTTTTCTTCCTTGTGAAGTAGCAGTTGCCTGCAATTTTATTCTTTTCTCCTGTGTACTTATGAGAGACTTTATTCCAGATTCCCAGACTCTTAGGACTACCAAGGTAAATAATAACATCATAAAAACACCCTACTTTTCTCTGTCCTTTGGATAAGAGATTAACTTTAGCTTTCATGCTGTTGTTCAGCACAGAATTCTCTTGTGCTGAGCAGCTGGGTTAGGCTTTGCACCATGTGGCCAATTTTTGACACATGGCACCTCATTTTTGGGTTTCCTAAACATCTCCAGTTGGGTTGAGTAGAGCTGCTGTCACTTGTCAAGCTGCTTGTGTCCCAAGCAGGTATCTCAAGGCACTAAGTGCTTAAATAAGCACTTGGTGTGCAGTCGCTTTCTTAGATGCATGTACTTAGTTGCAGTTAGTAATATCATATGCAGATGAAACACGTTCCTTGCCCTTTAGACAAACTATTTCACATGTCACTGTTTCAAAGATTTTGTGTGTTTGCCCGGAAAGCAAGAGAGCAGCACTACTTTCTGTGAATTTTGGCAGTCTCTGGACTGCAGCAGATCCACATGTGCAATCGTGGCTTACCATGTAAATCCAGTTTATTGCGGAAATAGCGGTACTTAATAATTACTTCAGAGGCCCTCTTAAAACCCCTTCTGAAGTCTTCATTTAAAGCAAGCGTAGTACAAAATAGGTTTCTCAAGAAAATCAGCACCTTTAAAAAAAAAATCATGTCTGTCAAGAACCCAGAGCATTAATTTATAGCTCAGAAAAATGACTGTCTGGCCTGCACATGTGGAAAAAGACTTCAATTTGTGTGTGGTCACTACCGGTTGGCGCCTGACAACTCGACCGAACTCCTGCCTTCTGGGAGGGAGTGCTTTATAACTGCCTCAATTTGGAAGCAAAGTTGCATGTACTGGTTGACAACTGCAGCATTTCAGTTGTCTTCCATCTTCATAAATAACATATAATTAGCAACAAATTTTTTTCTAGAACTTTCAGAAAAACCTGCAGCAGGGAGCTTGCAATTGGTGAAATTTATTCATTAGATTTACACGCTGGATTTTGCTCTAATTTAAATCACTAGTGTGAAAGCATTGCTTAAAAGATTTAGGAGGACTGGGCAAGGTAAAAAAATAAGGGCCAAGTTGTTGAAGATTATTAGAGAAGTGAGGCGTAAGACTTGTGTTATCTTGGTATTGAATAATATTTCCCAGGCTGGGAACCCAATGGATCCTGATGCCTTTGTATAATTTTGTGGCTTGCCAAAACAGTCTTTGAACATGCCAAAACACCTCTTAATGATTTAATGTCTGAGTTTATTTTTTGTTGAAAATCTGTGTCTCTGACAGCCGACTGACAGCATAAGTGAAATAGAGAGGAATACCGGCCTTGTGTCCTGAACAAGCTGGCAAACCTTATTTGTCTGGAATCCATTCTGTTGCATTCCCATGGAGCTGAAACATGCAGAGTTTCTGTTCTGTACGTAGCCAGGAATTTATGTCATCAAGTAATTATATGACTATATTAATTAAAGTAGTTCTGGTGTTATTTGGTGTCTGGAGAGAAGATTGAGGAATTTGTTAGCGTTACATCAATTTCAGTATTTTCAATACTCAGTACTTTGGACAACAGGATTTAGAGGCAGAATCCATGGATGTGAGGTACGATTGAAATCAATCAATACTGAAGTCAATGGAACAGTGGCTGAGAATTTGCATTAAGATCTTCTAACCACTGTTGTGGGATCAACTTTATCATAGAGCTGTGGTTAATGAAAATTATTACCACCTGTTTTCTCTAGGCTTAGTGAAATAATTTGCAAGAGTCATTCTGTCTTTCAGTAGGTATATGTCTACCTCATATTGTACGTAATTTTCACCTGAAGAAAGGTCAAGACTCAATGTGGAAAGAAACTGAACTCTTCTTTTACTGGTTAGTCTGTGAATAAGAGAAATTTGCTCCTTAGCAGTATGCATTTTACATAAAAGTCCATTTTCTCACAAAGGAGAGGATATGCCCTTACAGGGCTTTAGAACAGGGTGTAGAAGGGGCATGGAGCACTATTTTAACTGTATAGTACAGATGGTGATTCTGCTGACCTATGCTTATATAAAAATGGGGCAAAAGTTCATGTAACAGATCTGAATAGTTGGAGGGGAAGAATCAGATGGCTTGAAATATTCCTTAGCCCACTATTATCTTTGTGTTAAAGTAAAGAGGATTGTGAAGGTTATGCAGAATGTAACTTGACCTGATTTTCCCCCGAGCAGCCTACGACGTTATCTTCACTTAACAGGATTTCTTTGAGAGTTTTTCACAATATGTAGTTATGCACTGTTTGTATCATTATAAAATCAAGAGTGTAGTTATGGTCTCTCAATTGCGTGGCTGGATAAAAATGAGAAGAAGTGAATACAATACATAAGAAGAAAGGGTAAAAACAAGCAGTGATGGGTTCAATAGGCAGTTGATGGTACCTTCTGAAATTTTTATCAGTTGCAGTCTTTCTGGAGGGGATGGGTTTCCTAGCCAATCTAGCAGAGATTGTGTGAAGGGTTTCATTCCTTTTAAGAGGAGAACAACAAAGTGAGATTGGAAGGTGTGGCAGCTGGCCAGGAGGAACTGAGTGAACGTGTGACTAAATGGGGAGACTGAGTGGTTTCCAGAAAGAGATGAAAAGTACCAGCTGGTGACTAGAAAAGGTAAGTAGGAGAGAGCTTCTGTATGGGAATTCTAAAAAGAGTATGAAAGAGCCTAAAATAGCAGGAGAGGACTGTGCTGTGCCACCAAGATGCATAGGGAAAATGTCATTTAAAAAGCAGGTGAACCAAGTGAGCGTTAACTCCCAGAAAACAGAAAAAAAGCAGAGGTGCCAGAGTCCAGTGAAATTGCTCTACTGAAACCATACTGTCAGCCCTGGCCAGCTGGCCAGTGATCTCTGCCATGCAGTGAAGGTCAGACCTAGGGATGTGGATGATGCTGCAGGGCAGGAGGAGAGCTGTCAGGGCCTTATGTGCCAAAACAGGGTGCTCTCCTGTCCTTTGGGGAATGTAGTTGGTTTGGGGAATCCACCCACTTCATGCCTAAAGTGAGAGTTTTCTTCTGTAGAAGAGAAAGCTTCTCTCCTTTCAGCTTGCTGAGAGAGCCTCCGGAGCGTGAATTGAGTGATGCTTCTTCTGAATTTGCAAATGGTTTGAAACAATAGCTCAACAACGCACATGCATTGTCCCCTCTAATCATAACAGGCTGTTAACTATAAAACCTAATTAAGCAGTTCAACAGTTAATAACAACCCATCAGTTAGCAAGAACATCAAGATAATATGTTTGTCCTGCTGTCCCAGACTACCTTCCCAAGCTCTCTCTGGTGCGGAAAGCCCGAACACTATTTGCTGCTGGGATCTACAATTTCTGTTATAGAACTGGTCAAAAATCAATGCAAGAACTTTCCGGCATGCTGAATATTGAAACTGTGGGACTAGTAGAAATAAAAATCAATTTGGTTCCAAGATAAATGTTGTCAGGTTTAGGATGTTAATGTTTGAACTTACCAAGTTCAATAAAACTAAAATTTCTTAATTTTACTAGAATCATGCTGAAGTAGAAAGTATTTTGTCTCAAGGAACTGTCCCTTTCAAAGACACTGCAGACAAAGCGCATTGTCTAGACTTGGGAATTTTTGTTTTTTCCTCGAGTGTAGGCAGTGCAGGCACTCTGTGTGACATGTACTATGCATTTGTTTACTTGAGGCTGGTCTTATAATTCTCCATTGTGTTCCAGGAGTTATATGCTCCCTGAGGTCATCCTTCCTGCACATCTCCTTGGGATCCACCTGAATAGTGGACAAGTCTGTTTACACTCACCCCTACATGACAGTCTCTTGATTTCTCTTCTGACCCTCCTTTTTGTTCTGTGCTGGTTTTTCCAGGATCTGTTCCGTTCCATTACATGACAAGCTCCCTAATTTATTTGACTCTAAAGCCTGAATTTGCCACTGTCTTTATGTGTTCACGTGCATTATATCACCTCATCAGTGCCTTCACAGATGTTATCACCACTCTTACTATGAATATAATTTTGCTAGTTTGAATGTACTTGTCCCAGTGCATCCTGGACAGCTTGTTCCCTTTCCTGATACAAGACATCTTCACATTGGCATGTATCTGTTAGTGTGTATCAACACTGTTGTATTAGCAAAAGCATTATTTTTAAAATCCCAAATCTGAAAATATTACAGTAGTAAAAACCAAAAGGAGCTTTGTAAAGGTCAGGTGAGAGCATCAGTGCAAGTCAGTGCCATTTCAGATCCTAAGGCACTTTTGTCTGTTTCTAATGCAAAACTGAATAATGTCCAGACATAGATCAGTTAATTTCTTCTACACCAACTGCAAAATACTTGGGATATGTCATGGTCTTTTCTTCCTCTCCCTAAATATACTAGTTTGCTTCTGCTGCTTGAGCATTAGCCAGTTTTTTGTCTGCCTTTAACATAGTAAATAGTGCCTTTTGTATTGCAGATTCTTGTTTAGTTTTCTATTTGATGTAATTAATACCATACATACATTGATGCTGTATTACTGTTACTGACATCAGTGTGTCTGTATGAAGGATGAAAGAGGCCAACCATGTGTGCAAGGACTGCATTTTGTTATGGAATTAATTTACAAGTAATGAAGAAATAGGCTGCTTAGACCTGCCAAAACATGCTGCTGTGCTCTTGAGCTGCATGGGAAAGACAAAAATGCCAGTAGGGCAGTCACCTGTGTTCTTTAAAACTATTCCTCAGCAAAGGACTTTGTTCTACAGCTTTAAGTACCGTTTGCTTGTGCATACTTTAAAAAGCTTTGCAAGAATTGGAATGTGAATCTATATGCATTTTCTTAGTCAACAAGAGGTAGATGTAATATGAGAAGATTTCACTGAAGCATAGCTGTGAAAAATTGCACTCTCATTATAATGATCTAGGAAGAGAAATTCCAGTGACTGACTACAGGCAAGGTAAAATGCACTGTGTGATAGGCTATTTTGCTGCTTTTAGGATAGATGGCTACAAAGGGCTTATGTATATCAGCCAGTGTATTGTCCATCTCATTCTGTCTATGAGAGTTGAAGAGACAAACACATGAAAACATAAATCTAAAAGTCAGAGGAAGAATTCAGTGTGGTAAATGGCACTCTTCTAGTTAGTAACATATTAGAGGTGGGTTTATTTTAATGCAAGCAAACTGCAGCCAATAATTGTAAAGGACAACTCTTTCTGTTCACAGAGAGCCCAGACGTCTTGGGGCAAGAACTTGATGTCTCTAGTAATTTCTGATGAATCATGATTTTTCACATCAGGCGGTGTCATTTGTCAGCAAGTTGTGTCCTTACAGATTGTGCCACTGCAGCTGAGATAATGAAGTATGATGTTCAAGATTTTGTCCTAAATACAACAACAACAAAATGCCTTCATATTGGGTCACTGCTATCGGCTGAAATTTATTGCAGTTGAAAGAAGCTGGGCAGATGTTAAAACACTCATGCTACCCATGAGCCGGGGGTTCCTCTGTTTATTATTTCCCGGCTGCTTGGCACATTCTTGTGACACACAACAAACCCCCATTATGAAGGATTATATGATGAGGCAACAAGCATGTGAAAGATAGCCACCAAATGGTGACTCCCAATTACATGAAAAATTACTATAATCACCCCTGCTGTAACACCCGTCTGTTGGCAAAGTGGTTGATCCCCTTGAAAAGCTTTAGAAGACCCACTGTATTAAATAAAAATCTCAGTTCTGTGTGTAATCATAAAAATTAACACTGTCACTTTAAAAAAATCAAATTGGTGTCCTAAAGGGAAACCTACTAAGCTGTGTAAAGTAGCTATTATGAAAATGTTTAGCCTTTTGAATGTATTTCAGACAGCATTTGTGTTGCCAGATTTGTCAGCCAAAAACTCACTAAGCAGATTTGTCAGTAGCTGAGGCCATAATCTGTAAAACAGACATTGGCATAGAGATTAAAGATCAAGAGAATTATATAGTTTTTGTTACCATATGCCAAGATTCTTCTTCTTTAAAAAAAAAAAAAGTTTATTTTGTGCGGGCTGTATCTTAAGGGCTGCTGCTCTTTCCGTTTTGTTGTCTCAAACAGTGGAATTTCCTGTCAGAAAAGGGAAACTGTTTTTATTCACGTACTTGAGGCTCCGTGTAGCTGTCACCCTTACGCATTGCTGAGTTTTGCGTAGTGTTTCACAAAATCAAAGTTACGTATCGCAGTTCTTTTGCTTCATGTGTGCAATATTTGCATTTCTCTGGGACTGCTGCCCTCTCCAGCAGACAAGACTGCTTCCCAAGCTGTAATCATGTTGTGGGTCAAACAGGAGCTTCTCTGCTCTGCAGGTAGCCCGGGAAAGCTGGGCTTCTTAAAAATAGGCCGTGAAGAATGACTAGCTCATGATACTGCCATCCACTGATGAGTTACTGCTTTTGGGGTGGACGACTGCATATTGGGGCACCGCATCTTTGTGGGTACGACTGGAATAAATTCATGGCCCACTTGGTACTTGGACCTTCATTGCTTTCTGAGTTTTGTACCTGCATAATAGGCCAGAAATCGTGTCTTTGGGGTCTTCCTGCTCTAAAATAACAGACTTTGACCGCTGTGGTCATTGGTATGGTACTGGTGAGGTGATGCCATTCGTGTCCCTAACAAAGTGGGTCTCTCTTAATTTACCCAGTGGAGAGTGTTTTATGAAGAAGGGCTTCAAGAACATCAAAGCAAGAATGGGGAGATGACTTTTAAAAAGTTCAGTAAAGGTAAGCTTTATTAAAGCTCTTAAGTGGAAACTCCATTGTGTATGCAGGTAGGCAGGTTAGTCTTGAACATACTTACATGCTCCACGTATGCTATTATTTCTGTGATTTACGATATTACATGCTGCAGTCTTGTAGGCCAACAGGAAAATCACTGGCTTGTGCAAAAAACTGCCTTACCGTTGCATGGATGTGAGTGTAAAATTGGGGTGAGCTCCACTAGAGGGCTCACAGACTGCTCCAGGAGGTACGGCTCAGGCCTCCGCTCTATACGTGGGGCGCACGCTGAAGAATCCCACCGTAGGATTGGGATCTGTGCTGCTGTGCAGAGAACAGGGACAGGCCTTGTGCCGCTGCTGTAGGATCTCTGCATCCTTCAGAAGATTACCGCATTTTTGGAGGTGGTGGCAAGGCAGTGTTTGTGCATGGTGCGTTTCTTGTAGTGCTGCAGAAGGGTTTTCTGTTGTGTGTATTCCACCTGCAAAAAAGGTGTTTCTAATGTAAGCATGCCCCTGTAGACCTTTCAAAGGGCAGACACCATACTGAGCTTGGATCCTTTGAATCCCCACAGAAAAGACTAGGCAGAGTGCATCACAAGTATTAAAATAGTAAGATAGAAGACTTCAAAGTTAGTGTAGTGACTTGTTCTGGAGTGTGAAGTGCTGAGTTCTCTTTTAAAAACCTTTAATCAGTACAATGTTCATCTCACAGATGTTAGCAGCAGTGCTAGAGCTCTCTAATTGTAATTTAAGTTATCCCTGCCTAAGGGCTTGCAATTAAATTATTAGACTGTTGCAGTGAGTCCATGGATCCTGGCTGCACCTTGCAAGGGGGTATTTTCTGGTGTGATGAGAAACAGTGGTTTCTCCTGGGAAGCAAATGTACCATTATGCACTTATTAGGTCCTTGATTAGATCCACTACTGATTAACAAACAGACTTTGCAAGAGAAAATATTACAGTAGTTTCTGTTAGCTTCACAAAACCCTTGTGCAATGAAGACGAAAACAAACCAAGTCTAATAGTAGCCACTAACTTCTGTGTTCAATCTAAAACTTGCTTTTTTCAATCTAATCACGTCGTTAACCCATAACTTACAATGGGAAAAAAATGTTGGGAATTCATACAGCTGTGTAGAAATTCATAAATATGTGTGTATTAAATACACATGGCATGAAAACATGTGTTAAACATTTATGCAAACAATCTATATATATGTACACACACACACACACAAACCCCCACATATAAATATGTATATTGATTCTAAAACCACACATAGATATTTATTCCGAAAAAAATATATTTTCATTTCACTAAACATCTTATTATATTTGTTTTCTTGAGAATTTAATTTCTGGTTATGGTTGTGGAGAGTCTTGAGGCTTTTTATCTCTCTCTTGTCACTAGGCTCAGAAATATCTAACGATGAAATACAGAACCATATTTTATCTAAATGCAGACTATTATTGAATCAGTTGTTACATTATTACTTTGCATTGGTGTGTCATCTTTTAAAGAAGCACCTGCCTGCGTAATTATTTTAAATTCACCTTTGGGTTTTTAAAACTTTTGAAAACAAAGACAGCTGTAGATCGTTTTACTGGAGTGTAAAATGAGGGTGATTATTTAGTTTTGCAAAACTTCTGATAGGTAATCTCTTTTTGACTTTTTATTTGAATATTACCATTTGAATCAAGTTAATTTCCTCTTCATCTTGATTTCACTAATAAGTCCAAGAATTCTCAGTACTTAGCCTTTGCTCATTGTGGAAGGTACCAAGAATGTAAGGAGAGACAGTTCATTATAAATTGCCCTGTGATACGATGGCACTCAGCTCTGACTCTGCTCCAAATTCATCCCTTCAGTTCAATTTCCTTGAAATCAGTGGAGTTAAACCAAGGTTAGCTGTTGCCCTCAGACATTTGAGAGAAGAGGAACTTCATCAGGAAATGCATCCTTACAAGCTGTGTGTTATGCGTAACACTTAAGACCCAACGCTTTGCCAAAATCAGGGTCCAATTGGTAGTCTGCCAGGAGCACAAGAACTATTCTTTAAGGAATTTAAAATGGAGCAGATTGCAGTAACTCTATTCTATGGCACAGGAAAAAGTCCTGCAAAGATTTCAACGATTATTACTAATTTTTCAAGCGTTGACAGTGTGCTCAGTATGTTCAGAACATGTGTTGCTCCAGACTGAGCCAAGCACAAGGCCTCTAAGATCAGAAAGTAATATTCCTAAATCCTAAATAGCACTCTGTCCACAGAGTGCAGAGTCTCCTGGCCCTTGAGAGCAGTAATGTAAGCTGGGTTTGCTGAAATTCAGACCCTCTCTATTCTATCATTGAAAGGATGCTTCTTAACTAACGCTGGGCTCGTGAATACCTGTAACTGTTTGTTCAAACTTTTTAAAAGGGGCTTATCCAACTAACCAGCTATACGGTGGTATCCAACTGCTTGTTATCTTTAATTTCCTGGCTAGCACTTTTCAGATGTAAATGGCCATATAGACACTAATTATTATTGTTGTCTAAGACATAATTGTTGTTCTTTATTTTCAAGGGAGATGGAGAAAGTTGGGATGTCTTTATTGTTATTAACTCTGAGTCACCGAAGGTAGAGGGGACCTGTATATTGCCTTTGGTTTGGATGCACAATTTTAAGACATATTGAGGTATCTAAATCTGCTCTGGCTTAGACATTCCTCCTTAAAAGATCTCCAGTGTGCTTCCAGGAAAAGTAAATATATCATCTGTCAATGTCATTTACAAGCACATAATTTAAGTCCATTAGAAAATTGTTCACAATTGTTATGTGAGCGGTTTTCACATTGTTATCCTAATTAAACTGGATTATTCCAATATTCAAACCATAGACCTTTTAGCTTGTAAACTGAATGAATTTTATTAAGGTAATAATAGTCTTGTAATCATGGCACTAAAATTAATACTTTAAGGACAGTTGAATAGATTTTTACTACTTAGTACAGTAAAGGATTTATTATAGCACACACAACTACCTCCTGTGATAGTTAAACGTGGGGAATATTTTTTGTCATAACTCCCTGTTTGCTATCACACTCATAACTTCCCTAAACATTCATTGCTTGAGTTGAAATTTTCTAAGCTCTTAAAAAACAACCAAACTTCACAAAACCAGTACGCCTTGAACTCAACACTCCCTGCCAATTATAGCTAGAAGGAACAGTAGTTCAGTTTAAAGAATTAAAATGCAGTTTTACTGTTGTGAATTTAATTTCAGGAAATTGAGTAATGATTCCCTTAATGTTTATACTGGACAAAATTTTTAAGTATCCTGTATTTTGAATTTGACAGTGTGAGCACTCCCTTTGAAAGTCAACGGTTTCTGTTTGCACAGAAATGCATGCATGCAAGCAGGTGTAGACATAGATACAAAAGCTGAATCACTGTAAATGTTCTTTTGCTTACTATATGCCATTAGCTTCAGCATCTCACCGTGTCATCATTTGTAGCAGCCAAGTGGTATAACATCTGGCAAGGAAAGTGGAAGAGAGTTTTGCATTTTCTCATTGCTCTGAGTTTGGAGTAAACTGGGGTGACTCCATTGGCAGCACAGGCTTGCTGACACACAGGTGCAACTTTGCCATCCCTGGAACCAGAGGAGGGAAGGGCAGTGTCTGGCTCAGGGTTTTACATGCGATTTATTCGCTGATGTGAGTGCATTGTGTACTTGCTGCATGTTTGCTAGTGGCACTGGTGCCACGCAGTGAAACACAGGTGTGCGAGAGGGAGCCTGTGACTCCTTCTGAGAGCTTAGGTTGGTGCGAAAGACAGGTTGCAGTTTGGTCTTACGATGTGTTGCCTCAACAGAGGTTCCCTAAAAAACCTCTGAAGTACTTAGGGGAATTGACGTTTATAGGTTGTACTAGTGAGGCCTGCTAGGACCTTGTGAAAACAGTGCCTTGAGTTTCTCAAAATGAAAATTCTTTTAGAACTAGACAAGTTTTCCGATGGTGGGAGGTGAACGTGAATATTATATCATGATTTCGAGGGATCTGTCTGTACCATCACAGTCTTTTTTGGATGAAGAATATATTTCATGTTAGAAAAGAAGCAGAATTTGGAATAACGTTCATTTCAGATGTCTTTTTCCATATTTTTCCACGATATAAATTTTCAGGAAATAGTTTATGAATTTAAATTGTTTGTACTTTGGAAATGAAAACCACTTTCTGATGTTGGCCATGGACTTTGAAGAAAATCATTATGTATTGTTTGCCATACACAGTGCTAGAAAATTGTACTGTTCCTTCTCTTGATAGAATACTTAGGTAAGGATAGTCTGAAATAGCCTATTTAAATAGTTGCATGCTGGCTAAAGTAGAGGAAGTTAATTAGGAGCAAATGTCTTGGGTTTTTTTCTCTCTTGTTTTAATACTTTAAAACATTTCACTTTTTTGTGCAATCATTTTTACTGAAAAATTGTAACTTTGGTCCATTCTGTATTTGTATCGTTTTTTAACTATGCAAATAATATATTTTCCAGATATATCCTCCCTGCTCCATCATCTTCAGGATAATTAATGAGTAGATTTTCTTCCGTGAAGCATGTTTTTCCTGACTGAAATAGAGTAATTTTATCAATGCTTATCTATCTTTTTTCTTTTTAATTCTGACATAGCTTAAGGTTTTAATAAGCTCTTATCTAATGTCTAGAGGAATCATATTTTAAAATTGATTTTATAAAGTATGATGGACCAGGAGAAGGAGGAGGAAAGCAGGTCAATGAGTTGAACTGGCTCATTTAGGGGAATCGTGTATCTGATATAGAGTGTGGCCTTGAGAATGCTGTTGTAACTTTGTGAGATGAGGCCAGATGCTTTCAATGGTAGGAAAACAAAATCTCTTGTTGAATATCTTTGCAAAAGTTAGAGTTAAATTGCAGTGTCAAGCTTTCAGTGGGCATTAGCACCCTGCCTGTTGTTTGCAAAAAGCCTGCTAGTGTTCTGTCCATCGTAAGTTCATGTTATCCAGGTTATGGGGAAATTCCTGAAAATATTAGTGAAATCCCCAAATTCTTAGTTATGTTACGATGTTTTTTGGCTTTAATTCTATGCCTGGGATTTTTGTTCCTTTTTCAAAGCTCTGCTCTGTAGTACTGTATGTCATACCATAGTTTTGCATATGGTTATGCTGAAATGCTAATAAAAGTATTATTTAAATGTGCTTTGTTCTGTTTGGCTAAATCTGAGAGGAATGTCTGTATGTCTTTGGATTGTTCAGTACGTTATCGCTAAAGAGAATTGGGCCTTTTAACTTAGAGCCCAAATGAAGTGGGCCAAACTGATTTCCATCACTTTGCTCAGACCACGTGATCTCTATGTCAAATTCTGACATCTCTGTGGTCTTTTGTTCAGGTTTTCACTTAGAAGGATGGCTTTTCCCAAATATTGCACCAGTTGCCTGGTCTATAAGGATATCATCTTTAAGATATGTTTCCCCCTCCTCCTTTTTCCAATCAAGTAAAAAAAAAACCCAAAACCCCAAACAAACCAAAACCAATAAACACATTAATCAACCTATTAAGTTTGCCAGCAACTTCCAGTGAGTGTTTGAAGTACCTTGCATTTTTGCTTAGGCTTGCTTTGCTTAGCCCTTTGCTTTGCTTAGTTCTGAGAATTCAGAGTTCTGAAGTTACTGAGAAGAGGTGATAAATTCATTTATTCTGATAACTCCAAACTCTTGAATTCAGCACTGTCTTAGTCCATTGAGACTGGTATATAATGAAGCCTCTTGGGCAAAAGGGCAGGTGAGATGTCCCTTCTGCCCTTCACATTTAGAAGTGGAAGATTTCATCTATTGTTCCTCAGTATTTGTCTACCTGAGTTAACATTTTTTCAAGGCACGGTAGAAAAGCCTGTGCCCAGCCCCACGCTGCTCTGATTAGATAGTTTCTATTCATTTGTTAGAGCTCTACACTGCAGTTCAGCCACAGAAGTAGATGTACTGTAAATTTTACACTTCAGTTACAGTGACCCAAGACAGGTTCTTGAATATCTCCTTTTTCTCAGACATATACAGGATTTTCCATATGCCCACTAGACATCTGTGACAGGCTATAGGAGCCTACATGGAGAAGAAAAGAGAGCGGGGACAGGCATGGAGACAAGGCAATGCCATGAAAGGAAGGGAGCAGGACCCTCAGCCAGCAGCCCACTAATTTGGCTCTTTTCTCCCTATGTCCTCTGGGACTATTGATAGCCTAGAAACATTAAGGACTTAGTGGAAGGGCTGAAGTTTTGGAACTGATCATGCCTTAGGCACCGAAGATTGCACCAGCTGATCGGCCAAGTCCTGGTGCTGTCCAAGGGCGTCTTGTGGAAGTCCAAATCCGTGACAATATCCTTTGCACAAATAATGCTTCCAGGCCCCTCAAATAGGACTTAATTTCCCAACCTAGTTTGTGTTTACCAAGAATCTCAGCATGCTTCTTCTCTGTGAGGAATGGTGATATGACCACAACCTCACTACAGGCAACCTCTGTGGTTTGTTTGTTTGTTTGTTTTTCTGGGGGGCAGTTTTTGTTTTTTGGTTTGTTGTCTTTTTTTTTTTGTGGGACTTTTTTTAAACAAAATCTACATTTGTGTCTGATTCTTTTTAGACTAGCAAAGCTTTTGCTTTCACTTTCACTTCCTAGTCTTCTACCGTGTGACCCAAAATGAAAACATCTTTCAGGTAGACTGTAATGTCTATTATTCATTAAAAGCATATTTCCTGATGAAATGTTGTAGATATAGAACATGACTTAAGATAGTGGTCTATGAAGAAAAGTGTCTCCTGAGGGCATACTGAATGTACGGAATGGATCCATGCTTTTCCTGAGGCCAATTCTCAGAAACTTGTCAGGGCAATTTTTTAGTGTAAAAGCACGTGGCATCAGCCACATCAGCAGTATTCCTCCCCTTGTTGGTGGTTGAAAGTAACTTTCTTTTTTACGCATGTACACACACATATGCTAACACACATTTGAATTTCCTTTGGTGTAGGCAGAAATTAAGAGTTCTGTAGGTCATGATGGGGTAAAAATAAGCGCATCTTCGCTGTTGGTCCTTCTCATCTTTCTGATTCTCAGAGCGATTTGCAGCTTCTGTTGGAGAAGAGGAACTTCCCCAGGGGTATAAATTATGCTCCAGCAGTATTCATTATTCATAGCCTCATCTGAGCTAGTGGTATAGACTTAGTGTCCTAAGCCTATGTTTTGTTCAGTCAACGGGTTTTGTTAAAAGCTTGTCTACTGAACTAATCCATTGCCTCTAAAGTTTAGGCTTTGTCTCAGTTGTATTATCAGACCACAGGCTGAGCTTTGTGCTCCTCTTGCTTGATTTTGAGTTACTTCCCTCCCTCCCTCCCTCCCTCTCTCTCTCTCTCATATATAGTATTTTGGAATCTCAAGAATGTACGTGTTCAGGGGTGGAGCAGTGTCCATGTTCCTTAAGTTTGTAGCCTGGATTGGCAACTTGTCTTGCTGGTCAAGCTCTCCCCCATCAGTCACAGACTAATCTAGGTTTTGTGTCCTCTAAAATGAAATGTAGTTTTGTTGCATGCCTTTTTTTTTGTTTGATTGGTTTGGTTTGGTTTGGTTTGGTTTTTTTTTCTCTGGGAGTGCAGTATTTCTTCAGGTTTGGTAATGCCATTTTGTAGCCTTAGCCTTTCCTATCTCACTGAAAATGATTTAAAAAATCCGTGCTTCAGAATTTCAGTTAAAAAGATGTTTTCTTTCCTTTTATTAAGCACCTTTTTATTAAGCACCACTGCTTGCAGCTACAGAATGAAGATCACTGTTCAGAATTTCTTCAAAAATCTTCACCATTTCTTGAAAATTTCAGCTTTTGCAACTGTTCTGATCTACTGTGTCTGTGTGTGTGTGCACGTACACATTTTTAAGGCTTTTTTACTCTTGGTGCCAGCTGCTCTTCAGGATTTAGACTGAAATAAACAAACAAAACCCATGACAAAGATGCACATCCTTTAGCAGCCCATTCAGACTGCTTCACTGGTATGTTACACAACATGAGATGCTTGGAGTTCTTGGTGCGATAAAAATTAAAACTGAACCACAGTTCTTGATATCAGAATAGGAACAAATTCTGTACCCATCTTCCATCTCAGTTATGCATTTGATAATTTTATTCTTGGTTTCTTGTTTTAATTTCTTTCACTTTCTTCATACCCTAATATTTTCTACAGATTCCACTGACCTTTAAATGTACCAGTCTCATTTTTCTGTAATCTTGTGAGTTTTGTTTTTAATACCTAATAATTTTCTTCCAACTATTAATTCTTTTTGATAAACTCTATTTTTCTTGAAGTAATAATGTTGCACATCAGTGGATTGATTTTTCTTTATAACAGCTTAGTTAAAAAGAGTATGAACTCAAACAACCATCTTGCTGCTCTTGTGATATTTCCCTAACATTCTCCATGATTATAAAATGCTAAATTTTGTCTACTGAACTTTAGAAACCACTGCAAATCACTGAAAGAAAAATTCTAATTCTTTTTTTTTCATTTATTTATTTTTTTAAATCAGTGGACTCTATATAATGTGAATGTGGCATTAGCCTGAATAATGATTTATTCTCCAGTTCCATCTGCATATCTGATTTAATTATTCTCCTAAGAGGGGAAGGCAAAGGAGATATTATCTTAACAAGTTAAGTTTTAACTTGCACAAGAAACAGTTTCCCCTCACTGCCCTTTAAATAGCTATTTCGTATCCCCTGATGCACAGCAGGGGGAATGGCATTTGCCATCCCGTGGCAAAATGTATCTGTACTCCTATGTATGTAAAACTGGTCCATGTGTGAATTAGCTTTGAGTTGTATTGTGTTTCTTATACTAATATAATATTGTTCTACTGCTTGCCCCTGATTAAAGAAATACATAAATAAATAATTTATAATTTAATTAATAAGGTATAATATGCAAAGCACAGTAATTTCAAACAGCTTGTAATGTCTCTAATGTACTTTCAATTTTTTATTTTACATAAGGGCTATATTCATTATGTGGTTATGATAAACATACTAATGAATTTTATTACAGGAACAAATTTAAACATGTAAATGAGATCAAATAGTATTAAAATGCAAACGATGGTGAAACTTATTACAAACTAACCTTGCTAACATACATGGAGGGATGTTACAAAAAGGACTCTAGGAAGTTGCATACGTGATAGAAAGTCAGTACAGTCATTTTACAAAGTCACTAAACACAAGAATTTGTGAACTCTTCATTTTTAGTGTTGTATAAAGTCTCCTGAACAAAAAAAGTTAACTAGAATCTTTTTACACGTAACTTTGGGTGACAATTAAAATCCCTTTTCTTGTTCCAGTGAACAGTAATCTGTGCATAATTACATTCAAATGAGATATTAGCATTTTTTGTGCTTACTCTTTGTTAATTGCAGAGTTCACTCACCATGGTGATGCTTTTGATAGAATCAAGCAACCTTATTGACCTGATGCTGCAAGGCATGTTTAGAAATTCTGCTGTATTCTTTTTTTTTTTTTTTTTATTTTATTTTGGCATTTTGAGGAGTCCTGCTGCTTTTATTACATTCCTGACACTTTTGTTAATAAATCATTGCAAAGTTAATGAAAATTGCATTCAGGCATATCCAAAATAATTGTGTCCTTTGTCATGCTAATAAATTGAAAGATGTTGATCCAATGGGTGAATGCGTGCCCATTATGGTGAAGTTTGTGATATGTGTGCCTGTTGCACTTGTACTTTCTAGCTTGGCATATCGTTCCATGTAGAAATGTGTATGGGGAAAACAAAAGTCAATAAGTTTTATTTCAAAAGTTATGCAACCTGCCTCTTAATTATGTTGGAAAGCGGGGAAGGATTGAAATGTTTATATTAAGATGTACAGTTATGGTATTATCTGCAGGAATCAGCCTTACACTAGATAATATTCTGTGATGAAAACAATTAAGTATCTCTTTCTTCCTGCCTTCTGAACTTTTATGCTTATTAAACCCAGATGATAAAAGATAGAAAAAAACCCTAAGCCTCACTTTCATACAAAGCCGTGGTGCACGTGAAGGGAAATAATCTAACAGTTGTGCAGGGCTTTTGGGAAGGGAGGGAGGTGGCAATTTTTATTTTACTCTCCATTCCGGATATAAAGCTAGAATAGTAAAATGCAGGTGAGATTAAATTCTGCATTTACTTTCATTGTGTTTTTTAGTAGGGACTTCAATGACTTAGTATCAATTAGAAGTACCACACTGATAAAAAATGGTTTAGGTTTTTGGTGCGGGATGTATATCTTTTATATCTTGTGGTGTAACTAAAAAAATAAGGTGGAGAGAAAATGTTAGGGAAATGTTTAGCTGGAAAAATCATATTTCATCATGCAATGTTAGAGTAAAAAAAATGTTAATACTATAAAAATATAGGTAATTTTAGTGAAGAGTATCTAATTTATGCACTGGCCCATCACGCTGGTTTTAGGTGGATATTTATTCTGCTACTCAATCAAAACGCGTAGTTTCCATAACAACTGCCACATCAGATGTAACATGCAGTATGCTGTTTGATTTAGTGGATGTTTAAAAGATGTGTTTTGTTGTGCTGTCTGAACGTGTATTTTTCCTCTCCTATTTAAAAGAATGGTATATTGCCCTGAGGTGGGCAGCTATCATTTTTTTTTTTTATAATTAACAACAGTTTAAAGCTCACTGAATCATAGTAAGGGCATTTAGTGTTTTAAAACAGTATCTGCAAAAATGCAAGATTTAAAATTTTCAACTCTTCCCTTTAATTTGATGCTCTTAAAGTACAGCAAACTCCTTTATACACAAGAAGCCCACTGACTTCAGTGGAGGTATGCACATGTAATGAGGGTGAAAAATGGCTAAGAAAAGGCTGTACATTTTGGAGACTTAAAAGACGCCTTTCAAAATGAGCTTGGAAAAAGGATGTGGAGTGAGGGGAAAAGAGATATTGTAGCAGTATTGGCAGCATACTTGGAGAATTAGTGCTTAGTTAAAATCTATGACTTCTAAAAGTTGAAAAGAACTTTCCCTGAGAGCCGTAATCGCCTACTGTGTGATTTTTCTTCTGAAGCATTTGATAAGCATTTGGCCAGTGATGAAGACTGGGGGTGGAATTAAGTGAAGTGGTAGTCTGATCCAGTTCTGTAAGTGTGCTACATAGCTCTGTGTTTGTAACAATGTCATTTACTCCATTTGCAGCACATTTATAAATCTCAGAAACATTAAATTAGTAGACAATCAAAACAGTAAGATGAAGCAGCACAGTTTCAAAGCAGGATGAAGGAATGTCTCATTGCTCCTTTTTATTTTTGAACATTTTCTTTGTATGGCAAAAATGGATGGGCTCTTTGCCTTCTAAATAGACTCTGCAAAGATGTATATTTACTAGAAATAGATATCAAGTACCATGAGCATGTCAGGGTATTGACCAGGTCAGATCATCTGCCAAATTTAGATTGAGGGGTGTAGATCAGTGAAGGGCAATTTACAAAGTCCAGCTTTCCCACTTGGACTCCTTGCAACTCACTGGAGTGAAGACTGACTCACAATTCAAAGGGTAGAAATATGTTCCTCTGCTTCAGTATTTGCACCCGGGTTTGGTTCTCCCAGCCACTGAAGAGCTGCCTGTTGTATTGCTGCTGACTCCATCCTTGTTTTGTACACATTGGCATAGGATGTTGAATTATTATTGCAAGACACACCACTTTGACCTCCTCACAGCAATTCTGTGTGAGCCTGACCTAACTACAGGATCCCAGTGGTAGCACAAGGTAAAACATTATGCCAGCCCTGCCTGCGTTAGTGTGATTCCTAGACGGAGTTTCACCATGGTGATACTTGCTGAAAAACAGCAAATCCCTGCCATTGATGCTTTTAAAGCAATGCTAACACTTCAGCAGATAGCACTGTAATGTGTATCCTGAGAGCATTCACCGAGTCTGAAAGAAGTGACAGTAAAATCCTCACCGAAGTATAAAAAGGTTACTGCAATCCTCTTATAGCTGGAGTCTGATGAGTTTTCCTGAGTTTCTTCTTGCTCTTTCATATTTAGGCAATTCTCATGATATAGTTGCTAGTGGCTGTTTTATGGTGACTGAATTGTTAGCTGTGTCGTGTGCTTCATTGCAGGGGTTCCAGTGAAGCATTTGTTTGTTGCCAGTTTTTTGTTTGTTTGTTCATGTGAGTTGCTTCACCCTCGCAACTCTGCCCACAAAGGCATTTTAAACTGATATGGTGGACTGCAAGAACTGAAGAGGCTGGCTGGTTGATAAGCATATTTAATTATATGGGGATGGAATGTGTTTCTGGGTCAGGTTATTCTACATACACTGCCCTTATCCCACAAAAGACTTTTTTATAAATACGAGCCCTTTTCAAAAGTAATTTTATACAAGAAAATGTAGTTTTGTAAAAGTAAGATAGATCACAGTCAAGCTTCCTCCAGTGTACACTGTTCAGGAACTGCAAAGGTATTTTTTTGCATGAGCGTGTTGCATGTATCATCACATGTGTATAATGCTTATATCACATGTTTATAAAGTTTACAGTTTGTTTTACAAAGTGCTTACATTATAACTCCCAGTTTTCTCTTGCAGAACTTGTTACAACTTTTATCCTAGAGGCTGAATTCCTGCGTTAAATGCTTAGCCAGAAATAGAAAAGCAAGTGATGTAGAAACATTTCTTCTTTTTGGGGAGAGAATTAAAGAGGGTGAAGAAAATTTTGCTTGATGTTTTTTAAATAGCGCAACACGAAAAATAGTTTAACTTGGTATTCAAAGCATAGTATGGATGTTATTCCTATTGAACACTGTTGCTGAGTATTCCTGGTGCTCAGTTTGGGGAGAAAAAAAAAAATTCAGGTAATACAATCAGTATCTCTTTGACTGCTTTAAGTTTGAGGTAAGTTTACAAGTTTACCTTCAGTCAAACTAATGTAGAGAGTCAAAAAGCTCTGCTCACTTTTCCTAGTAGAGAATCTTGTGTTAAAGATGGAAAAATGAACAAGAATAATCCAGGAAAAATCTGTCCTCAGGACAGTTGCTAATGAGCCTTTCGGGGCTGATAATGACTTATTCTGACCTGGTACTGAAATCCCAGTTTCTCTAATGCATATTCCAACATGTACAGGTATCAGTTTGCTTTGAATTTAACAACCCAAGGGTTGACTCAGCCCGTCTTGACCAAGTGAACGTCTGTCTGGGCTCAGAGCAAGCCATGTCAGTAGTCTAAAAGGAGTCCTTGTGGAGTGCTAGGGAAGGGGCAGACAAAAAGAGACTCCTTTCCGAGGCATTTGGGGGCACTCGATGGGAAAGGCACTGAAACTCTGTCCTCACTAGTCAAGGTCACTGAGTCTTGTTGATAAGCCTGAAGCTTGTCAGATGGCATCAGCACATCCTGCTGAGAACTTCCACAGCAGGGGTGGCTTGGGTCAGGAGAAAGGAGACCTGAAGAACAAGGAACTTTTGAGCAAGAAATGGCAGCATTATTTTTTTTTCCTCAATGGATAGAAGAAAACAAGAAGCCACCATAAGCTGAAAGTGGAGGGTCTGAGCCCCCAGAATGATTTTATTGTTTGAGAAAACATCACCAATAAAATTTAAATTGCCTCCTTATATGGATGAGTCATGTGCTCTCAGTTCTGACTGTGAACAAAGTCAAAAATAAAATTTTTTTGGCAGTCGTAGAAAGCGAGACAATTCATCATAACTTATAAGAACTGTAGCATACAATGCACGTTTCTTTTATTATTCCTGCCTTAATTCATCATATATACAAGTTGCCCACAAACAAACTGGTTTTAAGAGGTTCCCCCCCTTATTTATTATAAGTACAGGGCCTCCCTTTGCCCCTCATTTAAGAGTGTCTTATAATTCCCTGCAAATCTTTCTACTAAAAAAAAAGCCATGTTGCACTTGGAGGAAGTCCAAGACTATATAAAAATAATCAAAATAAATATCAGTTATTTTAAAATTAAATGGATAGCATTGATGAATAACCCCACCAGATCTTTGGCACTCTATATTTAGAAGAGTAAAGTAGCTGAGTTGTAATATTCCTTCGCAGATAAGTATTTCTTTTCCCCATGCTGGTGCACATTCGGTGTAGTCAGTGTGTACAAGGCAGTGTCTATATAAAATCTTGTGCTGGAGTGCATCCGTAACACAAATTGCTGTTGATTTTGGTGGATGTTTTGTGAATGGATATACTCTAAAGAACTGAAACATTTCAGACTTTTTAGGGGATTTTTTTGTTTTGTACAAGGAATTCTAAAATTTAAGAGAAAAGGAAATTGATTTTGTCAAATTAAAAAAATCATATCTTATCCTACGTAAAATTAACTAGCATTTTGTATGTCTAAAAAAAGGTATTGCCTCACCCTACAAACCTTGTCTTCCTAGAAGACTTACATATGCATAGATTCACACCAATGTACATCCATCTTTTCTAATAAGCTCCTGTCCTTATTCCGATGTATACACACAGCAGTTTAATATTCTTTCTAAACTGTAATTGCATATTTTCTTGAAATGTCTTGGTGGAGTATCTTCTTTTTGTGAAACTATGGATCCTAGCTGATATGACTGTAGTCAAAGTAAATTCTTCCTAAAGATTATAGCACCTTATTATCCAGTTCTTATCAGAGGAAGTATTAATGAAAAGCAGAAATAAAATGTAGAGTGGTAGTATTCATTAGAGGCAATACTTTCAAATCAATATAGATATGTCTCTAATACATGATCCTTTGCTAGGTTGACTTGTTGGAACTGGACATTTGTATTTCTACTTTGATCTTTATTTTTTGCAGTCACATGAATATGGGAGGGAAGATGTTTCTTATTATTTTCCTTCAGTCCCTTCCCCACACTCTCAGACTTCTTTGAGCATGGGTAGGGAGTTTGAAGTTTGCCCTTTTAGCCTGAAAGAGCAAAACTGCTGCAGCCCAAATAAGCACAGACCTGCTGTCTGCTTGGTGGGAGCTGAGATTTCTCTGTGGATCTCAGTATATATGCAAAGGTGATGGATTGCTGGTCCTGGCTGCTCCGAGTTAGGAAGCGAAGCGACAGTGGAGTGATACCTCAGGGCACTGCCAATTTTTTGTTTTATAATTAGCCATGGCACCAGTTTTTCCCACTGGAGGGCATGGTACAGGCCTCCTGGTCGGTTGCAAACTAGCAACAATGCTAAACTGTAATTTCTGTGTAATTTCATGCTGTTACATGATAACTTTAAACCCTGCTTGCTGTTGAAAGTTCTGTAATTGCACAGTTGTTTCAGTAAGGTTCTAAAAATGTTACGGGTGTGCTGCCGTTTTATGGGTCACCTACAATAACCCTAATACAATTCTACGTATCCTGGTACATGAAAACTGCATCAGTGCATGCTATTTTATTCTGATTGCCATGTAGTTTGTGCCATGTGCTGTAAAGCTTTAAAAGTATACTTCGAAAGTTACATAGAAGAGAAAAAAACAAACTGTTTTTGGTGTAGGCATCTTTCCTGGTTTTCTTTCAGATTTTGTTTGTCTCCGATCAGCATATTAATATCTGTAATTAAAACATGAAAGATCATAAGCCATATTCCAAAGGTTAGTTACATAAATTTTAACATTTCTGTATATTCTCTTGATATTACTGTAGTTCATGCAGTTATATTATGCACTCTGACATCCATGTCATGTCATGTTTGCTCAACTGTTTTACTACTAGTCAAAGCTAAAAGTTTTTTTTTCTCCAGTTCTCTCTCTGCAGGGTCAGCCCAGCTTAAAGAAAATGAAGCTGTCTGCTATCGGCTTATACATCATCACCAACAATAAACATGCCAAGTTCAGAACCTGTATTTTGTTATCTGACTATTGTTGATAGCAGAAAAAAGACAGCTTGATTTTCATTAGCAGGGTTGACCCTACAAGGCTAGGAGCAAGAGAAAAAAATGTATTTTGACTTGAAGTAAACTGAGGAAACATGACATGGAAGTCAGAGGGGGATTATATATGCATCCCTAAGGTGTCATTTTTAACAAACGGTCTTCTTTCACTTGAGGAAGTTCTGAATAAACCACTAGAGAGATTCCTGTAGCTGTCCAGTTGGCAAGGGCTAATACTTCTGGCTCTGAATTATGCATTATCCTTTGCCTTTTTTTTCCTTTTCCTTTGGTAACTGTTCCTCTTGCACTTATTGCGGATAGCAAAGAAAAGATACAGTTTTTGAAATATGGAAATTCAGACTTCTTAGATCTATTGCTCATGTAACTCATTCTAAGAGAGCATTTTATAAGCTTGTCTAGGCTTGCCTTTTAAAAAATTGTTTAATTTTCTTCATCCAGCATGGATTCAAATAAGAAGTCCTTCTTTATGCTCATTCTAAGGCCAAGCACTAGGCTGGGAGGACTATTTCCTTTTGTCCCAGTTACACTGTGTTCTTTTTTTTCTTCTTCTATCACTTCGTATATTGTTTATTATTTCTTTTCCCACTGTCTACGTGTGTTAAAGATTGGGGAGATATTACAGAAAGCCTTGATTTGGGGAGGGAGTTTCAATTCAGAGCTGTGGGTAGGGGAATGTATATAAAGTTATGTTTCTTCCCCACCCTTCTACTTTGTGAAGCCTATTACTAGGCAAGCCTGGAAGCTGCTGCCATCGTTCTGCTTTTGGACACTGCTGGAGTTCCTTTCTGAGAGTGTTTGGGGAAATGATGAATAGTTTTATAAGAACAAAATTTGGCCCTAAATCTAAAGCACTGTAACCCTGTTTGGGAAGTTATACCAACTGTTCTATAAATCAGCCAGCAATGTGCTGTCAGTGCTGAATTTTACTTTTAAAGCACAACTCCAAAATAGAGGCAGAATTCAAAGAAGATTTCAAGGGAGTAGAAGTTTTGCCAGAGCTTTCTGATGCAATTTAGGAGAAAGATCTGTGCTGCGTGCCACCAGAAGATGCAGCAGTCATCCCTTCTGCACTCTACCTTTGCCTCCTAGATATGTCTGCCCATCTAATTTGTGGTGCTTTCTGCCCTGAGCAGAAAAATGGGTTTTCCTATGCTTACAGCATGCTGAGGTGAATCTGTTCAAATTTGCTCAAGAAGAAAAGCCAGTTCAGGCACTTCTCACAGCAGTAACAAGGCAGCAGGTAAGGCAGAGGTTTCCGAACAGCACAGTCAGGTCACAGGCTTTCCATCCCACCCCATTCCCAAGCGAGCTCTGGCAACAGGAGAGAACTTGCCCGTTATTCTGATGCCTGCTGCAGTTGGCACTCATTTTCAGGAGCCAAACAGGGTGTTGAAATGCTGTCGTTCTTTGCAGTAGGTGGCCTCCCGGTCCTTGGCAGTCCTCAGGCACTGAGTTAGCAGACTTTCTGATCCAGGGGTTTATATCAGGTGAAGCTGAACTCTCTGGAATGCTATTCTGCAAACTTGCTATTAAAATGACACTGCCAGCTGTAATCTTCTTGGTTTTCATTTTAATTTTAGTGCCAAAAAGTTGACAAAGTCCAGATTGTAGCTTTAGAACTGCCAGGCAAGCTAATCTTGTATAATTTTGTGTAAGCATGGGAGTGCTTGGTAGTTAAGAGATGATACTTGACATCTCTTAGCTTTATTCTGTTTTATTAAAGACAACTCTTTAAATTTACTTGAAGGCAAACAGAGATCTTAATTGTCATGTAGAAGCATTTACATGATAAGATACTGTTAGTTATTGAAGTGATAAGAAGAACTTCAGTGCAATTATGGTTGAGATAGCAGTAGAGAATGGTGATATATTTTATTTAACTTTCTCATATATTAAAAACATTGTCCTTGCACATTTTTGTAGAAATTTTGAAACCTCAGACTCCTAGACTGTAAGTCTTCATTTGCTGAGCTAGCCTAATACTATATAACTACTCCAAGAAATATTAACAAAAAAATTCAGGAAGCCAAAGAGGTGTTTTTACTTTAGTGCCAGTGTTTCTCTGAATAGTGTGGTATTGATGTTTGAATGGTGGAGGGAAAAAAAAAACTTAATATTGCAAAAAATTATAAATAATTCTCCAAGTGTAAGATAGTGTCAGCCTTTTCAGGATGTTGGTGAGAGTATTCTTTTTCACTTCTTTCTTCTTTCCAACAATGTAGAAACCTTGCAGAAATACCCCTTTTCTATCATTAATGTAATGTGAAATATTTTACTTTTGTCTTCAGTTGTTTATTTTGCTAAATAGTAATTGTTTGCTGATATAAACCAATTCAAAATCATGGAACAAAATAGCTGCTGTCTTTGGAAATAGTCATCTTGCTGAAATACTTTCCCATTTTTTGGTGAGAAGAATATTCTTCATCAAAAGCATGAAGGAACCTCTAATTATTTTAGGATTATTAAGTTTATTTTAGTAAAGACATACTTTCACTCAAATCTTATCACTTAAGCTCAAGACCACATGAGCTTCTGCACAGAACCATAACAAGAAGCCATTTGTAAGAATACCTGATAAATTAAGTAATGCCATTTGTTCATGTTGGCAAAAGCTGGAGACAAAGAATTTTGTTGTTAGGAAGTTTCATCTTGAATTTGTGACAGATTGTGGTGGCTTTACAGGCTAAGCTGTTTGAAAGATACAGTGCCTATTCAGAAGACAATTACTGTGATTTTCCAGAACACAGAAAAGGCAGTGAGTTGGTTGTGGCTGGGAGAGTCACTGGCAATTAGCAGCACCCATGGGTAGCATGTGTTTTTCTTCCCTGGGAGAAGGAGCGTTGTGCATTAGAAGATGCATAGCACCTTTCTTTTTCATGTCTGCACTGTGATCTTAGCCTATGCAAAACACATTGGAGAGGAAGGTGCATCTTTTATTGCAGTGAAGTTTGCAAACAGATTCATTGTATTCGGAGATTATATGGCGTGACTGGAGTGAGTAGGATTTAAAGCCATGTGCCAGCTTCTTGGCTGCAGCTCCAGCTGCCGTGCGTTGTTTCAACACTGCTCTCAAGGTAGAACTTGCCTTTTTTTTCTGACAGAAAGAGAGACCTTGGGAAGTTAGAGTGAAGACACTACTTGCTATCTAACAGATGGTGTGGAAAGATAGAAAGTATGACAGAAGCAAGAAGCTGGCATGACCTGAAATGTATTTAGGCAGAGAGGTCACTACATTTCTCCTGAGCAGTGCTACCTGATAATATTTCTTTCCCCTTAAGAATTTCCTGTCTGCTATAAAAGATGCCACATAGTTTTACTTTTTAATTCACAGGATTCATCTGCCTTGCCCCTTGTTTTAAGGTGAGGTTGTGCTGCTACTAAACACCTGGTCAAATCAGAAGCTTGTGTTGGTGCTGAGAAAGATGATTGTTCTTTCTTCCTTGTCTGCAGTTTTAGCATCTAGACCAGTTTTTGCCTCTTCTAAATGCAAATCTCTGAGGCTATTGGTTTCTTTCCAAACTGACGTGACCTAAAGTATAAAGCACTTACATAGAGACCAGTAAGCGTGTGTAAAAATATGGGAAAATTTTAACTTTTGCCCCATCAAATAAGTTCTGGTAGAGTTTATTCTTTATATGTGACTTATCTCTGCTATAGGACAAACTTAGTATTTTTATTTTCCTGAAATGACTATAGTTGAATCTGGTGAAAGAGATTATGTCATTTTTATATGTCATACTTGTGAAGTGTGTGATTATGTATCGTATATGGTGATACATGATGACAAAGTATGATGACATATGGTGAAAATATATAATGAGATAGGTGATTGATATTTCATGTGCAGATCAAGAAGTATATCCAAACTGTTCACTGTGGTCGTGGTGGCATTGCCATTTTCGATGTGCATACATGGTGAGCAATCACTGTCTGAGCTTGCATGTTTTCAGCCATGGAAAATCAGCCAGCCAAATCCCTGTGTGAAGCAAGAAAACAGCAGTTAAAAAAAGGGAGAATTCATCTCCAGAAAAGGATACATAACCACTCCAAAACATGAGCCCTGCTTCAATGGAGAAACAAGACTTTTTAAGCATTAGCCATGGCACTGAAGGAATTATTTATTCTAGGACAGAGTACTTAAAGGCAGGCTCCATTCTACTGTGAGACCAGCCAATCTGTACTACATGATGATGGCAGCCCAACTCTTTATCTTGAAATGTTCCATGAAGCAGTGGATGTTAGGGGTTGCAAATGCCTTTAAATGTTCATAATCTTGACAGTGAAATCAGTTAATACGCATATAGTTGATTAAGCTGCCACCTGCATTCTGGCATTAGAATATATATTTTTGATTTTCATGCTACTAAATTTTGAGCAGTTAATGTTACTGTCCCACTGTGTAAAATTTTCTTGAAGATAAAAATCCAGTTTGGGGTTTTTTGGGGTTGGTTGGTTTTTTTCAGTTGGTTGGTTTTTTCCCTAGTAGTCTTTAATCATCTTCTTCTAAATCTTTCCTGTTTACATGCTGTTAGCTTGTAGGAATATCAGTGAGAGTTTGTCCACATTGCCCCATATGACCTTGACTATCACATCAGTTCAGAAGTTAAAAATAAAAAATAAAAATGTACTCCTATATTTGTCAGAATAAGATTGTTTTGACTCTAACTTGTCAATCTTGTCTTTTATTGTAACTTTTTTTGCACTGTTTCCCACTAAACTTCAGCTACAAAATGGCAAAGGGCCATTTGTATGTGATATTTCTATTGCTGGTGCTGCATCTTGTGTGAAATATGTAAATGCTGCTACTGAGAGACTTTCCATGACCATTAATTATTTATTACGTTGCGATAACAAAGTTGCTTTTTTAAATCTTCAAAGAAATGTGCGTTTTTGGAGAGTTTGGAAATTACTGGAGAAGATTCCTGCACAATACAGCTTGTTCACACTATCTCATTTTAGGCAACTAACCTAAGTACATAAAGTCATGATCTGAGCTGTTTATGAAAGTCAATAGAGCATCCACAGGAGTCTTTAGAGTGCCCAACTGGGATCCTGCTTATTTTTATTGATTACATAGGAGACCTACTCCTGCTAAGGTAGATGATGTGAATATATCTCTCTATGGTAATTCATCAAATTAAAGGAAAATAAAGCCCTTCGAAATTTAACAGGAGCCACAAGGTTATTAGTGTTAGAACTGGTTTCTGTGTCATTGAAGATAGTGAAAGCTGGCCCGAAACTTAAGGTGTGATACTCGTTTGACATATACACACGAAGTAGCTATAGCTCTATTGAAATCAGTCTTATTCTGTGTGATAGAAGTTGATACAAACCAGTTAGTTGCAGAAGGTAAATATCATACATAGGTGACAACACAAGGTAAACTTTTTTCTTTTGAGAAGCAAAGTCTTATTTTTAATTTTGTTTTCTCTGTAGTGGTGCCACTTACAGCATATGATTAATGTACATCCGAATTAGCACTGATAAATAATGCAAGTCACTTCGGCTAATTTTTCTTGCTGAGCATATCTTCAGCATGAGCAACTCTTAATCAAAGATGAGCATAACATAGAGAAATCAAAGTTGTGTGTTCATTTCACAATGGAGTTTGAATGGTGATGTGATGACCGTTTCAGTGCTCAAATGAATATTTAGGTTTTAAAGATACAGTCCGTTCAGGAGTACATCTAGGTCATGGAAAGAGCCTACAGGTAACAGGATAACATCAGAGAGACTGAACTAAGATGATGGCCTCACTCTTTTTCTTTTCAACCATAAATAGATATATATAGTCCCACTTGCTTAGAATATACATAGTCCCACTGCTTAGTGTATGTGAAGTCCCACTGCACAACCCCACTTGCTTCAGGAGACTACCAACTGTATGGCAGAGCAGACATCAGACTACCATGTTGTCCTTCCTTTTAAAGACTCAATAATTTTTTGTGCCATAAGTACTTCTGTTGTTATTTGGAAACACTGTGGAAAGCAGATGGAAACTTGTGGTATGTTCCCAGAGGTCTGCTGGAAAAACTGATGTGGAGTTAATTTTCACACCTGACTAGGACTCTAGTACTGTCTTCAGGACTGAGTCTGAAGAGGAGGCAGAAATGGAAATAAGAGGAAAAGAGGAGTTCACATTTTAATTCTCTGTAGGAATAAAAATATTTCATTTTTATTTTTTCTTTAATGCCTATTAAACTTATAACTGTGAATACTCGGATTAAAAATTATATGTAATGACTATTTTAGACAATGTCCTTAGGGTGTCTTTATAACTCCGTGATTGCCTGCTCTCTCAAGAGGCACTGGTACATCTTAAAATGGAAGCCAAGGTGTCTGGATAGTTGCTTGATAAATGTTATTAAAAGCATGGAATCTCTGAACTGGAGTCTTCATTACTTGATGATATTTCTGTATTAAGTATGGGACTATGGTAAAATGCTCTTTTAAAACACACGATAGACGATAAGAATTAATTGATTTTAAAATATACATTTCATCTACAGCCTGGTTTATGTATACATGGTAGTGCTCATAGGAGAAAGACAGGGGCCCAAAAGAAAGTGAGAGGTTTATTGACAAGCTGTGGAGGAAACATGGCTTGTTCCCCTAAGCTGGTTTATCCCTAGAACTTGTAGGGAAACTCATGTCCACCTCCTTGTTAAGACATCTCTGCTTCCCAGCACGTAAGCTATAGCTTCCGGAGAAGACATTCCTTATTTCCATGTCACGCTGCAAAAAAGAGGCAACATGGAGCCCAGAGGTAATAATTTGCTGAAAGAATTTCATCCAGCTGAGAAGAAAGTTAAATCACTGCCTCCTGTTTTTGCCTTCATACCTGTTATTAATCAGATACCAAAAGAGTCTTGGAAGAAATTCAAGGGAAAAAGAAGGCAAGCTGCAGCATTGCTCTGTCCTCCTTATAACTCCCAATAGGATTTTCACTGCACTTTTCTCTGTCCTAAATGTTCTGCTGAATGTTACGTCCTATTTCTCATAATTTCCTCAAAATAGGTATTTTTTTGCAGAAACTAACTGCAGTCTAACAGTAACTTACTGCTGTATTATAAATGGTAGCTGCTTTATAAAAACCAAGAGAGTGGACATTGTTTCCTCTGTAGAGTTTAGTACTTGAAAAACAGAAGAAAACCTATTTCATACATTGTGGCTTCTGTAGAATCACTGTTACTAATAGTTTGGCAGAAACACCAGGATGATTTTTTTTATTTACTTTTTTTTGTTACCAGTGAAGTCAGTGGGAGTTCTAGTATTGACTTTTTTGATTCACATGTAGTCCAGTGCTTGGATTTCGCACAGACCTGATTCCGAGCTAAGTAGCTCGCTGCAATACACTAATACATGTTTGACTTCTTCAGTTTTCTCAGGTTTTCCTACACCTAATGATAAAGCTTCGCAGCACGCTGTATCAATACTGACAATGGTCAGGCATGAAATGTTGTAGTTATCAGCACAGCATGTAAAATGTCTGACTACAGGAATATGCTTTGCTCGTGGCATTTAACGTTTTCTATAGTATAACAAGCATTTAATCATCTACTTTAGTTTGTTTCCTTTTTCTTAATTATTTTTTAACCAATGAAGAACCTACTTTTTAAAAAGAAAAATAGTTTTTTTAAGCCTGTGTTCATATATAGATACAGATGTATATACATATATATGTATTTATATAGCTATGTCTGTATGCACACATGTATATGTTCTGTAACAAGAAGTGCAGACCCTTTGCCTGTTCTGTTATCTCTCTGCATTTCTTGACATGAGTTTTTCTCTTCTGAAGCAGTAGTAAATTGGATTAATTGGTGAACATTGTTGGTTCAGACAAGAGTTGTCACGGCTGACTCTTTCAAAAAGAAACCTAAATTTAGATTCCTGTATTAATACATATATAGTTACCTGTAACTTCAGTGGGGGTGGTGTACTTTCAACACCTTGGAAATCAGGTCACTGTTTAAGGGTTTAAATATGAATAAGATGCCTAAGGTCGATGATTTTGGCTTTAGTGAATTGCCTCAGGTCACAGAGCAAATCAATGGCAAAGTCAGCATTAGCAGCCAAGCCTTTTCACAGTCGGGCACAGTTACTATGCTGTAGCCAACCCATAAATATGTCTGTATATGCCTCAGTGTATGTAATTAATTCAGTCCATAGTGTCTTAGTGCTTACCTCTTCTATACTGTATCATGGCTGAAGGCAACATTGCATTTTCATTAAAACCTCTGCAGCCCTGCTGCTTACTTCAGTCAGGTCACAACATTATAGCTGAGAGTCAAATTTGACCTGAAGTACGCTTACAAAAAAACATCTGCCATTTTCTGCTGCTCTTTCCTCCATTTGTGAAGTATTCAACTTTATAAGGAAACCAAGGTATTTATGTTAAAAAAAAAAAGTTTTGGCACTGGAGTAAAAGGTATCAGTGAAGTGCATTACACTGCATGCTTCTCAAAGAACAGAAACCGTAGTGTTCATTTTACAGAAGAGTGTTTGTTTAACTACTGGAGGTTATCCCAGTGGCAAGTTCATCCTTATTTGATAATAATGAAACATAAGTTTGATGTATTTGCTTGAGTAAGATTGCCATCTGGTAAATAATATGTTTTGTGAGTGTTTATAACAATCATGGTTTAAGCCAAAATTGACTTACCATGATTGCTGCAAATAATACTGCAATGTCCTGACTTAGCTTGATATTTTTTCTTTGTTGGGTGGAGAAACTGTATTTTGAGGGCCTCTGGTATATTTTTTTAAAAGTATTTTGTGCAGTATAAATCTTGCATTTTCAAAAGCAATGATTATAGTTGATTATTCTCTGTACTGTAGCTCTAAAGAAAAAAAGGTTGTTTACATAATTGTTAAGTATTGTTATATGTATTTAGGCTTTTGCTTTTAGCTTGACTGTAGATTATTCCTTTTGAATTTTGGACTAGAAAGGGTTTGGATTTTATGTTTTTGAATTTTTTTCTGAACATTTTAGTTCCCATGAAGGAAGGAAGTTCAGTATTTTTCTGTCTTGGGAAAGAGCAGTTCCATAAGGCGTGCCAGATCTGTATCATTCCAAGACTGCCCAGGAATGTCATCTTCATTTCTTAAATGTGATATAATCTGGAGGAAAAAAAAGTTTAAGAAATTCTATAACTTTTTAGAGTTTCTGTTTGTTTCCTTTTCGTTAACATAGTACAAATCGAGGATATCAGATTGACTTGAAAAAAGGACAGGAGTCCTATCTTTTGCTAGCTCAAGAAAATATATTTACCGATAGTACAAACTTTCTCACACCATCTTAATGGTTGGATTCAATGCAGAAAATGGTGGTAAAAGATTGGCTCTTTCCATTCATTCTCTCTTCTCAGCCTGTTTTCCAGCTACTGCCAACTATAGTGTTGTAAGATTTTGTACAGTTTTTATTTTTGCAATGTGGACATCTGTCCAGTGGGAACAGAAGTGAGAATTTCAGAGTTTAATGGAAACCTGATAACTCAGTTATGAAAATGCTAATTAAGGCATATTTAAATGAGGCCTTTACAAATGATAGTTTTTATGACTAAAATCCCTTCCCACTTATCATCTGCTCAAATGACTGATGTAAAAAATTAACTGTTAAATTTGAAAACAAAAAGACTGTAGGACTGAGGAATTGTATACCTATTTCAGTGTCACTGTGATTTCTTTACATTTACATGTGGTGTATTCTATGCTTCAAAAAAAATTATATTAAGTAAAATGATGTGTTTCAAGCTTCTGTCCTATTTCTATGTTGGTTAGTATGCGTTATCTCTCAGGCATTTAGGACTTTCAGATATTTAAACTTCCAGCAGTTTCTTCATATGGAGTATTTATAGTCCTGGAAATTGTATCCTTAAATGGTGTGGATCCATGGATCCAGAAGTGTGGGAGAGAGCCACTGTTGGGGGAAAAAAAGTTCTCTCTTAAGCAGAAGCTGTTGAATCTTTGTAGATGAATAAATACAAGCGCTTTTCTACATCTTTTCCATGGTGTGGCTAACAACCCACTAGTGCAGTGTGATTTTTCTGAATTAGACAACATTTCACACTCTCCTTTCTGCCTGTCAAAAAGGTGTCAGCTTCCAATAGAGACTGATGCTACAAAAGTCGCTGTAGAGTTTTGAGTCCTCAAACTGGTTCTTATAGAAAGATTTAAAGTGCGCTCCCCAATCTAGGGCATTCACTAATTCCTTCTGCATGGAGGGTACCCTGAAAATATTGAGCCCACCTGCTGTTTTTCAGTCTGGAAAGGGTGACCTATGTGTGCCGGTTTTACCAAACAAGGATAAAGCTCTGTCTCTTTGTCTGTCCCTCCTCTTTCATCAAATGCTTATGAGAAAAAGCCGTCTGCTTAGCACAATGGATTTAATAGACGTGTTTTCTGACAAATAATATTTTTAAAGCTCTTAATTGCATATTTTCCTACATATTGAGTAGTTCTGCAAACCAAATGGGACACAACCATGTACAGGGCATAGGTTGCAAGTTTTAGAGCAGCTTTCTTTGTTTTATCTTTCATATAAAAAAAAATCTATACTGGATATTCGTTTTGTACAGGATATACTAAAACGGGGGTGAGTCCCAGGATATGGGAATCTTTTTGTTTCTGATCAGAATTCTGATTCTGCAGAATTTTTTTTTTCTTTCTTGAAAACTCCTGCTGAGCCCAAGGAACCTCAATGTGTTGCAGCATTATCTGCATGTGATAACATTTTGATACAGCTCTGATGGCATTCTGATACAGAATCATTATTGAATTTTAGTCCTTTAATTAACATGGTGAATCCATACTGGCATGACAGATGCCATATAGAAGACAAAGGAATGGAAGCTGAAACTAGATAAACTCAAGCCAGAAATAAATAGCAAGTTTTTAAGAGAATTCCTAAAACCGTTTATCAGTGAATGAATTATTTTCATTCACTGGTAAACGGTTTTAGGAATTATTTGAATGAATTATTTTCATTCACTGGTAAACAGTTTTAGGAATTATTTGAATGAATTATTTTCATTCACTGGAATGAATTAAGAAGAAACAGCTTTCTAAAATGACTGCTGTGCCTCAAATAAAGGCTATAGGTGCAAAAGAGTGAGGTTTTGTGGCTCACGACATACAGATGCCATAGACAGAGGCGGATGCTGCTTCTGCTCTTAAAAATTTCTGAATGTTCAGCACCATGCAGTTTCTGTATATGCACAGCTTTTGGTATAGACAGATGCACCCAGGACCAAAACCAGCATGAAAGTCTTTAAAGGACATTTTCAGACCTTTTCACAGAGTCCCCCTTCATCTAGAAACAGAAGCGTACATTGTGTGAATGCATATGTATAGGATAGACAACCCTCATATTTGTTTGACACTTCAGTGCAGTAGCAGTACTAAACCGTGATCATTGTTAGTAATTAATGGGATTAGATATTTAAGTCATTGTTATCACTGGTTTGGAAAACCAACACTTTATATTTTAATCTCTTTTTAATGTCAGAAGTAGGATGTTTGTATTACCCTAAAACAAAATGTATGACTAGATTAAATAAGTAAAAGGCATTAGCAAACAGCAATTTGTTTATGTATTATTGTCAGTAACAGTGGGAAGGTCTGTGATGTGCACGTGTGTGTATGTTCACCCATTAACAGTCAAGGAAAAATAAGCGCGTACAAGTCCTTAGACTTTTATACAGAACTGTTATCAAACTAGAGCTGTGTGGAGTATTTTTTTCTGTAAATGTTTTTACAGCAGTGAATTTGTTCCATTTTGACCCAAAGTGCATCAATTTGTCAGTTCATCTCATGTATTTTTATATCTGGAGTTGGAGCAGAGCCTGGCATGAATCTATATGAAGTCCCTATCACTGTTCTTCTAACTTGCACCAAGACCAAAAGACTAATGCTCAAAAAGGCTGAAGTTGAAAGTGTAACCACAGAGATCCGGAGAGAAGTGCTCAGAGGGTTGGAAAGTTGTGGCTGGTGATCAAGAGCATTTTGATTAAAAAGCACTTTATGTAACATCTTCCATACACTGATAAATGTTCAGCTGTAAAAGCTCTCCAGGAATGAATTCCCTCTAATAATGTTTGTTTATTTTTACCTTATTTTAAGAGCAAACTTCAATTATACATCTGCCAAAGGAAGGGAGAGCATTTAGTCCACTTGTTAGTGGCTTTAGGATTTGATGAAGGGCTTTAAAGGGAACTTGAAAGCTAAATTGCTCTTGACATTTTGGTTTTCTCTGAGCTTAATACATCTGAATTTTTGGAAAAGCTGGATGATGGGAGACACTTTTTTCCATCTTCCAATATCTGGCAGGCTTCTTGGGGTGTTTTGAAGAACCTTTAATGCGCAACTGACAGCTGCAGAATGCAAGTACGGTTATTTAGAGTAGTAAATTAGAGATCGTTTCACCAGATGAAGCCTCTGAAGACTATAGAATTTTCAGAAAACAATTTATTATCTATGTTTTATATTTTGCTTTCCATCAACATGCATGAAAACATCTCACATCTCATACACTAGGTCTCTACAGAACTGGGTATCTGTGAAATCACACTGGAAAAACATGCTTCCTACGGGTTCCTGTTGCCAACTGGTGTAATGACACTGCTGTTGCGGGTGATAAGTGAAAAGAGAGGAAAGATGTGCAATTCTGAAGGCTTGTGGAAATTTCACTGCTATCTCTTTTTCTGTCACTCGTGTTTCTATCCTGTGCTCAGAAGTGAGTCTGGTAACAGGGGCCTCCTGACTGGATTGACAACGCAGTTGCACAAGTACTCCCTTCTTTCAGTTCACCCTGACCTTCATATTGAACTTAGGATTGCAGGCTCCGTTTTTTTCAGCTTGATCCTGGGATCACATACCTGTAGCTACTCTCAAAAGTCACTTAGTAACTTAAGGTAGAGAAAAAGGCTAATTTTCAGGTTGAATCTCATGGTGTGAGTGTCTGACCAGGTTTCTGTGCACTGGCCTGGAACTGGTCTCTGACTAGCTTCTAGATCAGGCTAAATGTGTTGGATTCATGTTTTAAAGACCTGTCTGGATTATGGTATGCCTACTCTGAGACAAAAGCTCTTTGCTAGCTAATGCTGTTGCTGTTGTGATTTATTGAATGGTAAAATGACCGAGCTCAAGACAACACTGATAAAAAGTGTGGTGACATCTCAGGTTTTGAATTCACTTACCCATTAGCTCTGAAGTAGACGTGGTCTATCTAAAGCAGACATCTACTAGCGTTCTGGGATAAAAGCCCATTGTTCAAGAAAAGGCTGAGTTTGAGGAAGATTAAGTTGTCTAGAAATCATAAGAGATGAGAATGAGTCAAATGGTTGCTTTTTTTTTTTTTTCCCAGTGAGAATCTGTCATTATTTCTTTTTTCTTGTTTGCTGTGTGTTTTTGTTCTTAATGATAGAGCCAGGTGCCAACAGCAGATGATTTGCATAGCTTGTTATGGAGCTTGATCAGCATCGCAGCTGTTACTGCAGTTCTGGATCACTCTAGCTTATGCCAAACTTGCTAGTTTGAAATCATCACAGCGTGCAGATCGAATTGCTGATACCTCTGAGGAAGCTGTCCCAACAAATCTTTGGAAATGGCTTCTTCCTTTCTTCTCCTGGTGGTGGCTGTTCCTTGCCTTACACTTGCATTATTTCAGGAATCTTCCATAGCAGAGAATGGTCTGTATTCCAGCACAAGAGTGCTGTGAATTTGACTTATGTAATACAAGACTTTTCCATCAATATCTGGCTCAACAGCTTGAGTCAGGTTTCATATAGTGTATAGTCACTCATGCAAGCTTGCTGTAGTCCAACCTGATTAATCCAGTACAAATCAGGTTGCAAATTCTATTCTGGTGTAGGTTAAAAAACTCAACAAGTCAACTTTAGGTTAGCAAATTGATAGTTCTTTTATGGTCATGACCTATGTGATTTTTTTGTTCCCTTAAAATGCTGCTCGGTATTTTGTGGTCACGTATACAAACTCCAGTGGGAAAAAAGGTGCAGTAGCTACTTAGCAATTTCTTGTCTCTAAATAAATGTTGTCTCCTTAGTAAACTTGATAACTTCTCATGCTTTTATGTTAGGAACTAGTAAAAACTGTGTCAACACTGTCTGTTTAAAGAGAAATGTTACACTGTAACCTTTTGAATACTGGGAAATTTCATGTAAAGCAAGAACATCTTGACAGGGTATAACTGCACATTTATTCAAAATAAAATTATCATTTATTAAGAAAACAATGTCTGCTGGTGGTAACCCCGTTCTGGTTTTCTAAATTAGCCCTTCTCCAAAACAGACTCATTATCTAGGAAATGACTGCTGCTAGTAGAGTATCTAAAGAAAATAGGCACAAGTAGCAGTAAGAATGTTATTATTATAGCAGCTCCCGGTAGTGCTGCTACCATTAAGGTTCTGTCAGGATTTTCATGGGAAGGCTCCTCTTTTCTGATCTTTTTTATTTTTATTTTTACATGACTATAAAAATGGGGGCTATATAGGAAACTTGTATATAAGGTCTGAGGCTGGCAGCGTGTGTTTGCTTTGAGCAGCTCTTGAAAAATAACTTGATACCACAAAAGTAGATGTTCTTTGATTCCTATGATCATGTTAAGGCATGGATTTTGAACTACCTGTTTTTTCTTTTATGAAACAGAAAGTGCTTATAGTACACTAAATCTACCCTATTCATAATTCTCATCTCGGTTTGATCTCTGCCTGTCTTTCTCATCTTCCTTTCACAAGCTGGAATTCTGTGAGTGTGTATGTTGAAGGCAGTGGCATAGGCAGGTTGGTAAAATTGTGACCCTGCTGACATCAACTGGAGTTTACTGTTGACATCACTGGACATCAGGATTTTACTCTGCTGAGGAAGGTTAGTGTTGATTAATATAATTTTGAATTACTGAAGTTTTCAAGCCCACAAGCAGCTCATAAAGCAAACAAAATACACGGCAAAAGTCTCGTTGCTTATTTATTTATGCAGTTCAGCTGGAATTAGTTACAGTGTTACTTACTATGCTAATTAAAATATTTACCCTATTTGGTAAAAGTAGCGAAAAGTTAGCTGTATTCTTAGAAACTGACAAAGACCTCTTGGGAGTCCAGAGTTGCAACACAGGGAGATCAGCAAAACATGCACCCGCGATCTTGTTCTATATGCAGAAGTGCAGTTTGTGAATGGAAAGTGTTCGCTGTTTGTTGGCTCCTCATTGGCTGATGTGAAATAATTTGGAGGCCTTGGTGCAATACCCACTTGCTGAATGTCAGTTTTCTTGGGTGAAATAAGTCCTTGTAATTGATACCCTAATTAATGTTTTTGTAAAAGGAGTCAAGGATTGAATGGATCTGAAAACAGATCTACCCTTACAGCTATAAAAGTGACCCCTCCAAGGAAGAGGAGCATTGACAGGAGAGGAATGGGGGTGGGAAGCGCACACTGCCGCCTCGCATTATGTCTGCTCTGTGGACAGACAGCAAGCGCACCTCCGTCAGTGTGCCTGTTAGCTTGATACCTTTATGAAATCTGAATTTGTGATGGGTCACTTTCTGAGCCTCTTGCTTTATTTAGCTGAAAATCTCTCCTTCTAACTACGACCCAAGCAGGTGAACGTGTTTATAGTAGAACAGTCCTGTTCCTGACTGAATTTTTCACAGGGGCTGAGCAGGGAGCTGCAGCGCTGCCTGGCACTGGGGGGAGCAGTGCTGGGGAGCAATGTGCCGAACCACATGCATGTGCCTGGGCTCGTGCTCGAGGAGAGCTTTGAGCTCATGGGAAGAAACATTCAAAACTCATTGCCTTCATGCTCGGTGCTGCCTGCCCAAATAGTGAGTATTGGCATGGAGGGGAGAAGAGCCCGTGCTTCCCCCCTGCGTAGGCTGTGTAGCCTTGTAGTCCACCTCTGATGGCCAGCGTGGCCAGGCAGCATGGAGAGGAGGAGCAGACTCCCTGAGAGAGGGGTTTCTTCCTCACTGGAGTTCAGAGTCAGGAATGGGGTGGTGATGGTGACCCCAGGCTTGGCTGTGTTACATAGAGACGTGCCGGACGAAGCCTTTCTGGAAGTGCAGCCAAGCACTTTCTTATGGAGAACAAGAATTTTGTAGCTGTATTAATTCTAAGCAGAGGCTCCCGTTGTACAGGGCTTCGGTTGTCCGGGTGGCGTTTGGTTTGTTCTTGTTATGCGATGATATAAAGTGATGCAAGTACCAGCAAAATGCAAGTTTGTATTTTGTCTAATTATGACCTCCTTAAGTTAATTTTTATGCATCAAAGCTATTTGACATTTGTCAAAACAAATTCAAGTCCCTAGGAGAGATTTTATGACAAAACCACCATTGATCTGACAGCTTGCTCTCTAGGGAAGAAATAGTGTGGCTGGCATTAAAGACTTAATGCTTCCAAAGTTCTTCTTTACTACTAGTCCCAAGGCAGAGTGTCTGGGCCTGGGCGAAGCCGGCTGCCACAGTGGCAGCTGGGAGTTTGACAGTGTTATGAAGAATTGCAACTGTTGATCAGTGGATTGTTACACTGTCGATGACAGCGTTGCAAATTAATTCTGAAATTAACTGAGGGGACATGAAGAGGTCCCGCTGTTCCTCTGAAAGGAAGAGGGCAGTGTCGAAATTACCAGCGAAGCAGAGTAAAAATTGCTCTCCGCGTTCTGCCTGGCAGCTGGATGCGAGCGCGTAAAATGCGGATGTCTGGCATCCGCGTTCACCTAGAGAAAGCTGAGCCTTGGAGGAGATGACTAATACAAGTTGCGGGGTGGGGGCGGGATGTTTTGGGTTCTTTACTGCTTTTGTAAATGATTTATTGCACCTACTGTACCTTAGAGATGAGAAATTAGTAGGCTGATATTTCACTTCTATTCTTAAAATAACCTGTTATTTTGCAAAATGAAATAATTTCTCATATAGCAGCCTTCTCCTACCCTTTGTCAGATATTATTCAGCCTAGAGTACTTCCAAATACTCAATATTATTTCACCAACGTGTGCAGAATGTGGTCTACTTCAAACCTGAGGTATCATTCACTGGCTTGTAGTAGCCATTAACATATGCTTTTCCCATGGTTTGTGTACTTATTCTAAGCATGTGCCTTTTACAATGCAGAACACAAGAGACTTGTTTTGTAAGATTAATGAAGGTCACCAAAATTCTCAAAAGTATTCTGATAATTAAGGCTTTGTTTATCAAAAACAAGTTATATTAAGAGCAAAAAGATTCATGGTAATTATTCATAATCTTAACAATTCAAGTGTAGCCACCTCATTTGTGCATTTAATTCTTCTTGTTAATGTTTTGCATAAATCTGCATAATTACTTGAGTTGCCTGTTGTAATTTTGACAGCTACTCAGTTCATGTGCACTAAAGTATATCAAAAGCTTGATGTGCTGAATATTTATAATTTTACGTATGTTCTTGGGATAATATTTTTTCAACAATATTTTTAGTTTTTGTAAAATTGACATGGTATACTTGGAAAGATTGCCAAACATAGATCTCCGTATTAGCACATGATGGAACTAGAGCAACACTTAAAGGTATAGTACCGGGGTTTTGAAGTATTTTACAGAAAATACATATGAATTGTGCAAGTGAAAGGTTTTGATAATTTTTTAGTAGGTGTGCTATATTTCTGTAATGTGAACACGTACTTTGTTAAAAAAAAGTTTTGCAGCATGTTCTCTACATGTGTAAGTACAAGTTGCTGCCTGGATTTTATTCATAGTCACATACAAAAGAATAATAGTGAAAAATAGAAGCACAACGTTAGTGTTGAATAGCATTAGCATGGGAAGCTAGCCTTAGTGTTACACACACTGCATCGCTGCCTGGCTCCCAGAGGGCTTGGAGAGCTCTGAGAACTATCTTCCTGCAATTTAGCAAAACAAAACAGCGTCAACAGCAACCAAATCTAACTTTTGGCTTCCTGAGTGCTCCTGCACATTAAAATTTTGTGGGTGATGGAATGGGAGTCGCATTCTTCGGAGAAATGTAAGACATACAAAAAGAATAATAATGTAGATCAATCAAGTTGTGTCATCCTTCAACCACAGTTTTGGGGAGGAGAGGAATTTGCAATGTGAAAAGGTGCTAATGACCTCTTCCGCACACAGAATAAATACACCGTTTCGTAAGGACAGCAAATACTGAGGTTATTTATAAATATCATTGTGCTTGTGAATTATAAAAGCAGTTGCTAACTAATTACAGCAGTAAGTTTTCAGTGCATCTGATGACTGTCTGGCACAGCGCGGTGTGAATCTTCAGTCGGCTGAAATCACACAAATTATTCAGTCTTTTTACAAATGTTGACAAAATGCTGGTTTGAAAATCTAGTTCGGATCCTTTAAAAATACTATCTCAAGACAGTTTATTTTTGAAAGACTCTGTTGTGCATACTGACGTTACGAAGTTTTGCACTTAGGAATAATATTCAAGTGTATATGCTCTGGTGTAGAAGTGTGTACTCACTATTCGGTCACATTTTGACCTTACTAAAACAGTACTGTGTGTTATTAAAATGTGTGCTTATGTTTATTAGCTCTTTCATGCAAAAATTCATATCTTTATATGAAATCAGCTTTCTTTAAGACAGACAAAAGGAGGGGAATCTTACTTTAGACATCATAGCATGTTTCCCAGGAAAGGGAATGCTGTTGTCCAACAGGAGAAGAAAATGTATGTATTCAAGTGGTATCAAAAAGCAGAAGCAAAATTCTCCTTTGGATGCTGGTGTTCCAGCTGCACAGATTCCTCTGTTGTCACGGAGAGCTGATGCTATACATGAATTTTGAACACTTAAGACGTTAGAAATACGGGTTATCCTTCAGTCTTAGATCCACTTCAGGGGTGTAACACCATGAGAGGAGGGAGGAAGGTTTAAACTGTTTCTGTTATGCTCAAAATATATTGGGGGTTGATTTAAGAGTAAAAGGAGGAAAAGTGCAGTTGTCATGCACTGCTATCTTTCACTTTAATGAGCACTCAAATGTAAGTGAAAAATTAAAAGGTTGTTATATTTAGAAATAGCTGGAGCCATACACTTGATGTATGTTGCACACAGTGGGGAATGAGCATAAAAAATGAGGGGGGAAAACCCATCTACTTTGCAGCTATATTCATTAATTAAAAGAAGTTTGTTAAACTAAATTTGGAAAGAAAAAAAAAAAAGAAAAAAACAAGAAAAAAAACCCTTCTTTAATTGTGTTTACCCAAAAGCCTTTTCTTCCTAATTTAAATAGCATAAACATCTGGACTAAAGCAATATTAGAATCATGGCAGTAGTCAAGCAAATCTTGTGGAAAATAATGAAATTAGATCCCTGGTGTTGTGACAGAGTAAGGGCAGGATACATCAGTTCGATGTTAATAAAATTTCCATGAATGACTGAATACAATTAAGAAATTGTCAGTTGCGGCAATGAACTTTTGTAGCTCATAGATGTTTGCATCATTTGATTATGCTGGCAATTTAAAATTGTTTGTTAGTGTCTGTGTTGGGATATTAATTATGACCTTTATTACAGCCCACAATTAAACTAGTCATATAGCAACAAGCAGCCTGTGTTGTGGTAGTAAAGGATCTGAACTGTTTAGAATAGGGTCTTGGTATGTTCAGACCATTCACTGATCATCCAAATTGGAAATTATTTGAAATGATCCAGTACTTTAAAAAACAATTCAACTGGGTTGAGTAATCCCTTTAATAAAGAAATTTTGGTTTAATAGTGTTTTAACAGTTTTAATTGCTAGCAACATCTGTAAAACTGTTTTAAAAAAGGGAGAAAGAAAGCATTTTTAACTGTGACTCCAAGATAAGCTTTCTCCTGTTTCAGGAAGAGAAAACAATTATTCATTGGTTAATTAGCTGTAAACAACTTTTTAAAGACACATCCATTATATATGTAATTATTTGAAAAAAGCTTTAATGTTATTTGTGCTAATGCATAATTATTAGTGCTTGCTAAAAGGATTAACAGTATTTAGATGACCACTATTGTTGGGAAATATCAGAGTGGAGAGATGAGATTAACATCTGGAAGGAATGTGTAGTGATGAATCAAGAGTGTGCCTGCACCCCTTTAGCAGTGACAATGAACAAATCACACGTTCAGAAACAAGGCATTGCAAACTGAAACCACGCACTTTCTCATCTTTAATATTTCTGTGATACATTTAGAAAATAGATCACCGCCAAAGTATTTCTATAGCCGATGGAATACATAGTTCCTGTGATTTTTTTTTTCTTTTAACTCCAATGGCACATTTGTCATTTTTTTTTAGAACTGCGTAGTCCCTTTATTATTGCATAGCTGAGTGGCAACTTTACAATGCCCTCAGTACATCCATTTACTAACTGTTATACCTAATTTACTAAGAAGATGTGAAGTCATAGTGAAATCTATTTAGGCTTTTGTAATGTGTTGACTGGAGCACTCTTTATAGTCATTAGCATATGAATGAAAGGAATAATATTTTAAACACTTAAATTTTTTTAATATAGGTCAAGGGAAACTGTAACATTTGTCCTAACACGTTGCAAATTCCAACTAAGATATCACAGAAACATGCCTGAAATGTGTGTTGATTTACATCTGTGTTTATCAAAAAAAGGTTTGACTGTATATACTGAAATTATACTGAAAGAGGCAATTCAGGGCCACATCGATAAGAACGTAACTTAAGCATCTGAGTGACCTAATTCTGACACAACCATAGTTGTGTTGTGCTTAAATTGTTATCCTGGACATATCTAACAAAATAATTTATGTTAAACAGAGACCTGATATTTAACGTGCCAGGTCCCCATATTTTCTTGGAGTTATAATTTTTCAGAGCCATTTGTGTAAGTGGCTAGCTACAGAAGCATGATAAATGGTGTAACGGGAGCGCTACAGATTCCTCTGCAAGGTCCACAAATGTGCTTTAGCCCTGACCTGGAAGGATCGACCTGAGCAGTGGGAGATTTGTTCAGTCTCCATGAATTTGGCTGCTTTTCAGATGCTGCCAGTAATGATGCTAATTGCTGGCATTTGTGGCGGTTGGTTTTGTGATACAGGCACCTGTACCATGTCAGGATTTCTGATCTTTCAAACAAGAAAACAGCTCTCAATTCTCTTTTATGAAACTGGAGGAACAGTGTTTGACAGCTCTGAAGGAATACCATGGGTCATTTTAGCATTTCAGTTTATTGGACATTTTTAATTCTCTGGAGTATATTAAGGAGAAATTCTGCACTTTTGTTTGTATGATTTCTTTAAAGCAATCATTATGTGGAAGCATTTGGGGGATAGAATTTTTGTAACTGTTTTAGTTGACAAAGAAATTATTACATTTTAAGGGATTTGTATATTTAAGCGTAGATGATTATTTAGAAGGTTTGGTTGCTGCAAATTGGAAGCCTTGTAGCTCAATTTACTAATTTATTTTGTGATCTGTGACTAAACTGAGTAAAAATGCAAATAGCACAAGTCCTTTACATTTTATCACCAGATCAGTTTACTGATGGGAGGATCAGAGTCACTAAACAGTTCAACACTCTTGTGATTTCTAAGTAGTCAGACACTAAAAGCATCTATAGTGAAGACTACAGGAAAGCTCACATGAACAGAGGTTTTAATGGCATTCAGTATTATTTGTTTCTGACTTGGAATGCAGAAGCAAGACTTTATTGTCCATTGTAAGGACGATATTTTTTTCTCCCATCACATGTGGCAATGAGCCATCATGTCGTGTTGCAGCATGCTCATGTGTTAGGAGGAAACAACTGGTAAAGCTCGAAAGAAACACTGAAACCTTAAATGGGTGTTGTCATTTTGTTTTGATTACACCTCTTTTCAGAGAGCATTAAAAAAATTATAATCTTTTACTTCTGCCACTTTTATTTTTAACTGATGTTCCCCCATGTTTTTAGGGGCTTTTGTTTGTTTAAAAGTATTACAGCTGTTTATTTGCTACTTATTTGCAAGTCAGTCTTAGCAGTGATGTCAACAACATTTTGGGGCCAGGGCTAGGGCACAATCTTTCTCCTGGTGAAACCAGATGAAGTTGTGCTCTTGCCTCCTAAGGAAACAGATTTGGGTCTATTAATACCTATTTTTGCAGATCCAGCAGAGGGAGCAGAAGTCCACCGATGGGGTTGCTTTGGACGAAACATTTGGGGTGGCAGATGGGTTGGCAAAAATTGCTTGTGGAGGTGGGGAACTGCATGAATCATTCCCCCCATATTCTGAGAAAACTGCTCAATTAAAACACTAAAAATTGCTCTGTAATTCAGTAATTTTTCACATCCTGGAATTTCATTTTTTCTTTAAATTCTCCATGAGTTGGTACCATATTATAAGAGTTTTTTAAAACTATTTCCAGCACTAACACAAATGTAGTGATCCCAATTACCCAGGAGATAATTGTTTTAGTAGGGAATAACACCCAGTCATGTCTTTGCACATCAGCTCCCCTGCCATTTTGCTACATTTGTGAATATACATCAGAAGAATTGGCTAAACTGGTTTTGAGTGTGCCATATGTAAACATTAGGCTTTATTTTGTGTCCATACTAGCTGCAATTATGCTGGTTTGTGCAACAGAGCTGGGAGCCACAGCATTTTAAAAGATACTCAAGGGAGAATCTTCTCCTGATTTCTGAAATCAATGAGACCAAGCAGTCCACCGGCAATGATTTTGTCTGCTTAAGATGGAGTGTTTCTCGCTACTTCTAGAACTCTATTGGCAAGTTTAGTCTAGTTTGGTAAAGTTTAAATAAATTTTATCTATATAAGTATATATGAATGCATGGCACATAATCCTTCAGAATTTGCTGATTTCAGTATGAGCTAGGCAGAATCATACATGAATCATATAGCTGGGCAGAATATCATATATGGCTGGGCAGAATCACAGCCACAAAAGAACTCATCCCAAGATAACCAGCAAAAAAGCAAAAATTATTCTCAACTGATTTGCTGCAGTGTGAGGATTCACCTAACCCCGCAAACCACCCAGAAAATATTTGCTGGGTTGGGTCCTATGTTTCCCCATTCACTTTGTCTTGAATTGCTTTGAGGTATAGGCTCGATGTTCCTTTCACAAATTAAGGCTTAGCTGTGGTTGAGATGATATCCAAAAAAAGCCACTAGTGTTTCTCGAAAAAGATCTGTCCAAAGTTCAGAGACAACTGGCAAGAAATACCTGTGCAAATGCAATACCACAGTTTGAGTTGCTTTAGGTAGCTGAGTGCATGGACTTATGTACGTCTACATTAATGGAATTAAAAAAAAAAATGGTAAATCTGTATAAATGGCTTTCTGATTTGCTCACCAAGGCTGGTTCATGTGAGTACTTTTAGGATATGTATTTTTTTAGGGAAGCGGAGTGATGACTCTGAATTTCATGAACTAAAACTCATAGGAAACTCACGTGAATCTCATCGGCTAAAACTGGCATGAACATTAAATAAAACTATATTTAGGATTCTCATTTGCTTTCTGTTGGCCAAACCTGAAGATTGTGTAGAGATCACATTTCCAAATCTTTCTCTGGAACTGTGAAGGCTAAAAACTCACTTCTTGCATGAAAATCTAGATTATTAGTTTTCTTTTTTAAAGCAAAGATTTTGAAAAAACAGAGCATTAAAAGCTATCCAGATATTGTGAGACTGATAATTGTAAGAGTTGCACCATGGCTGCTGCTCAGCGCAGAAGACAGACCTGTGAAAGGAAAGTTGTGCGCAGCCAGAGGACAGAGCAATGTTGCACAAGTTTAGAAAAAGGAGTTTGTGAGAAAACATCAAAGGTAGAGTAACCAGCTCACTGGAAACCCATTTTCTTCAAATAATATTTTTGGATTATATGCAGTTCTTCAATATTTTTAGAATTTAGTTTTAATAAGTATTTTAGATTCTAACCCATTTGATATCTTAAAAAAATGAAATTAAAATGAAAGCTTGGTTTTATTATTTTCTTATCTTTCTTTCTTTTTTTTTCCTTTCTTCTTTCATGTTAGACAAGTGTGACAGTGAAGAAAAAGAAAAGGGCAATTGGGGGACAGGAGGTTGTAGATCCAATATATCTTAGGTGATGAAGGTAGCTTTCTTTTTTCAGATGAATTCATTCAAAGATAATATCTCCCCCTCCCAAGGAAAAAAAAACCCAAAGAACCAAGAACATACTCCTGCGCAAATGAAAAAGTTCGAACTTTCCCAAAAGTAACTTTTTTACTTAGAAGATAATTGCCCTTGCTTGGCCACCTTTGTTGACAAGCAGATGTGGGATTTAGCTTTGATTAAGCAGTAAACCTTATAGCTGGACATAAACCTGGCTCCTTACAAGAGGACATCTCCTAGAGATACTCAGTTTTATTTCCCTCCTCACAACAGGTAGGATTTCCTGAAGATACTTGAGTTTCCTGACTCTATGGACTAAAACTTTATGTGGGCCAGATCTGCATCTGCCTCCCCCTTCTATCTTACCTCTTCCAATTATCCTAACGAGAAAATCTTGTGCATTATTAGCTCCTGCACACCACCTCCCTGCAGTGCTTCTTGCCTCCTAAACCCTCCCTTGCCTGCTGGAAGGGAGGCAGGGAGGGAGGGAGGGAGGGAGGGAGGTGCGGAGGTGCAAGATCCACCCACAAATCTGGAAGAAACTGTGTCTGTGTTTTCAGTAGGTACCAAAATCTGAACATTCACTGTGTGCAAAGCTTGCAAGATGTCTGGACTGTTGGTAAATTGAGTTCATTTGAGGTGCTGATGAACTTGAAGTTTGGCCTTCCTTGGGACTATAATATTTGTAGAAAGGAAAGAGAGAGGCACAAATGCTTAGGAAGGTTAAGGAGATTGGAGGCTTTCTATGAGTCTTAATACTTTTGGAGTGGGGTTTATTTTACTACCTAGCTGAATGGGGAGCTTGAGGCAATGGCCATAGATACTATTGGAAAGGTAGATGGATGACTGTTACAACATGAGGTTTCATAACATGTTCTTCTGTTACTCAGTGTTGATGGCTTTTTGTTGATTAAAGGAACAAAGGCGATCCCATCATAACAACAATGAACTAAAATAGAACAAAAACCTCCAAGTCTACACATTAAAGGAAAGAAGAGAATGGAAAATGAAGCAAAAGCTAGGATATTCAGAATGCAATCTTACAACATTTCTGGCATACAATGCTGTGGCTTTTTTAACTCTATTCTCTAAGCTAAAGATGGAGTTGTCAGCCTTAACTTTGAATTTTCTTGCTTTTAGCAGTTTGCGTTAAACATTAATGTTATTGAAAATAGCTTTTTATCCGTGTGTATTAAGGGTTTGTTTGCCAAAGTCCCTGCTCCCAAATGCGTGAATTTCAGCAGCTAGCAAACATCAAAGCAAGGAGATTTTTCAGCTCAAAAAGTTATCTTTAAAATTGAAGAGATTAGTCTTTCACTGTATACTTTTTGTGAATAACTGTTAGAATCTATAATAGACAGTTAGTCTCTCTTTATTGTTCTGTCTATTATATTGAAGGAGATATGCCTTGATTGTATCATTTTAATTAACTCTTCCTGTGTTTTACTGAAGTTCAAAGCATTAAGCATTGTTTATGTAAGCACCATGACATTCAGGTTGCCTGAAAGAAGTAAATAAAACTGTAGGTCAAACTGTATTAATGTGTCTTGCCAGCTATTATTACATCTGCTTTTGAATAACATTTATTCTGTAATTGATGGTTTTCAGCCTGTAATTTCCATACTTACGTTCTGAACACTTGAAGTTTTCCCTAATTTTTGTAGTGTTTACACCATATATAGTCAAAGATTAAAGTAAAATGGAAAAATGAGTTACCAATTTTTATTTGACCAGCTTAATATTTCTTTCTTCAGGGGAATCATTCCAGTTATTTGCCAAGTTCATATATCTATAATATGCTTTTAGATTCAATTTTCTGCCCTTTACTTTTCCCCATTTCATATTTACTTTATTCTTTGTGGTCATCCCATCTAATCTGTCTATCTGTGTGTACCTAATCGGCCTAATATATCCATGTATCATTTCTTTAATGATTTTATTATTGAAATGACACTTAGCATTTGATACTTAAGCATACGTTCAAAAGCTTAATTCGCCCATTAGTGGATCAAACTTCCATACTGCTCCCACATTCAGACTGCTTCATGAGTTAAAAAAGCCTTGTTGAATGTTGTCCAAGAGCTCTAATGCAGATCTATTTTTTTTAATCTGTATTAGTGAGTGGAAGCCACCAAACAGATCTGGGTCACTTCTTATACTCTAGCATTGACTAGAGGCTCTGGTCAGTGAAGATGCAAGGTTTCCTTTCACTGTGCAACTTGAATTTTATCTTTAAGGCCTTGCTTCTGCAAGGAAGCTTAGAAATTAAACTTTTCAGCCACTTCTGCCTTCCATAATGAACTTCAGATGTTTTAAAAGCTTCTATGGCTTTTCTCTATCCATTTTATGTCCAACTTCACCAAATTAACTTCTCTTTGTTTCAGCTTCCTTCAACAAAATAATTGACTTCTCCTGAGCAGTGCATAGCTAACAAGAACATCTCACACATTACATCCATTCTTACCCTCTCCTTTCTTGAGCTTTTCCAGGTGTTTAACATCCCTGTAACAGCGTGCCTGCCCTCTGACTTTGAGCTCTTCTTCCCATATATAGCCTCTGTTATTGTCTTCTGTCTAGACACCAGTAGTGGCAACGTTTCCAGAACTTGACTGCTTCATTCCCATTCCTCCAGACTCCCTTGTTTCCCTAGGATCTAGCAAAGGTTTCCAACCTTATTTTCTAGAACTGCTATTAAAATTCCTGTAAGATAGCATAGATTTGCTCCATTTCTTTTCCTGTTCCTCCTATTCATCTTCATGTCACCGTGTAGTCATGCGTCTGACATGGTGTGACTGTTCTTTACTGTAGAGGTTGCAGTTTCTGTTGAGACAAGTCATGATGTGATGCTATGTCTCTGTATCAGGCTACCTCAATATTTTCTCACATGATTTCATATTTCTCCATCATACCTCTCTGTGTCTTTATTCTGTGTATGTTTTCAAATTATTTGAATTTTAACTTCTTTTTTTTTTTTTTTTCCCTATGAGACCTCTGAGTCTGGGAAGTGCCTGACAAATCTGCTGTTACAAAATATTTGGGATAAAAAGGCTAGTTTTGTGTTGTTGAATGGTTTGTATGTAGAAATTTTTTTTAATTTTTTTTTTTAGCTCAAGCTTGTGGTTTGCTTAAAAGAGGTTGTTAAAGAGAATTCCATTGTGTTTCTCTAGTGAAGCATAGCTATCCAGTTAAATATGTTGTATGGGCACTGAATAGTATAACACTTAGGGATGTTGAATTTTATTTTGGACGTGTTTTTGTATTTCTTTATCATGGCAGAGACTTTATGGTGATAGGGTGATAGGGAGCTAAAGTGTCAGGTTACGTGCTATGGTTAACAGAGTGGCCTGCAGTTAAGTTCCCTGGTATTAGACTCCTTTTTTTTCTTTCTTTTTTTTTCCTTTTATAAGCTTGATAGGCTACAGTTGAAGTTCATTGACTTGTCTTTGTCGTGGGCAGAATTCAAGTACTAGTCAAATTAAAAACTGACGTTACCATTGTGTCGGTACTTTTATAGTGCATTCCTCTTCTACAGAAAGCCAAATACCTATTCGCATACTTTGGATTGCTAAAACCAAAGAAACAAAGCAAAAGAGACAATTTTTACTAGTTCATAAATGAATTGATGCTGAATAGCAAACCCCATTATTTCTGGACGAATCTGTTAAACAAATGAAAATAGGTGAACCTTCCTCTCTCTTTTTTGTCTCTTATTTAAGAAAATGGCATGATCTCAGGAAAACGTCTTTAACTAAGAGAGCATAAGTGCACAGAATGACAGTTACAAATAATTTTATACAACAGACAGAGAAATTGCACTGATTGTCTGTATTTAAAAACAAAAAAAAAAAAAAGAAAAGGAAAAAAAGCCTGGCCTAAAAGACTACAGTAAATCACGAAAGTGATCTCAAGTGAACAGAGATAGATTTCTGGAATACGGTGTGCAATGAAACCACTGACCTCTTATACAAGGGTTCATGTCTTTTTCTACAGAAACAGATGGGTAATAGCATAATGCTGAAATCATGCTCTACATAATATGGACCTAGTGATTGCAGACCTGATTGCTTGCCATATGGTTGCTGAAGGGTTGAAGAGAAAATGGGATGATATGCAAACCCTTAAAAGCAACATTTTTATTGAATGGCCATTACATTAAAACCCAAACTCTGCAAATGAAGGAAAGAACTGTGGTGAATAATGATGAAATAACAAAACAATAAAAGAAGAAACACAATAGCATGTATTTGTTTTCAATATGCAAAATAATACTCCTCTTTTTTTTTTGTCATTTTGCCTTGTGTTACGAGCATTCGGTGGAAAGTTGGTGGGACATTGCTGCCTGCAGGGCACAAATACAGTATAGTGGAGCATTGCAGTATTCACTAGGTCAGACAGAAAAAGAAAATAATGACTTGTCTCAAAGGAAAAGCTTCTGAGTTAAACGCTAACTAAAATATGCAACTCGCATTCATGAACCACATTACTGAGAGGCTGGTGGAAAGCCTTCATGAGACTTGCTTTTTCAAGACAGACTTCTACAGCCTATTTACTCTCCTGAAAAAAGTTGTTTTTCTCACTGGTACATCCTTGTTAGTTTTAAATAGCCTATTTTATTGTTTTTATTGACATCTGTCAGTAAGTTGCTCAGCGTAGTTAGAGGAAATGCAAAGAGCTAGTGTGTAAGTCTTCACTTATTAATGCAGACTTGTCTAGAAGAGGCTTCTTCGTAGGAAGAAGATTATACATGGTACTCAGCAATGTGACCACAACTTCATGGCCATGCCTACTTGCATGCTGGGGATAAGTGTATATGAAAGCGTGACATGGTGAGAACGATGGCAAGTCTTTGAAACTGATGAGAGACAGAAGCGGCGTCTGAAATCCTGGTTTCCTGGGCTTTTATTATACAAGGTTTGAATGGCTGGCCCAGTATAGTCTCTTTTGAGGCATGAATGGCTCGCTCTCTGTTTTGCCATCATGGATTGTTATAGGGAGGATACCCAGTGGATGAAAGCTATAAATTCAACTCAGTCTAGAGATTATAAAAGTTTAGAGTTAGATAACATGAGCCACTAGAATCTGGCTGGACTTTGCCTCCTCTAGAGGCTCAGTCATGCATGAACATAAGGATGGCTGATTGCTTAGTGTAGTGTGGACCTTACTGTCTTTTAAGTCAAAAGATGCCAAAAGGATGCTTTTGTTCGTAACGTGAGATTAAAACCTCCCACCATGATGTAACCTTCCTTTGTCAGGAGACAATCCTTATTCTGCAAGGCATGTCCAGTCTCCGCTCTCTATCACACAGACATGTTTAGAAAGGGATGGGTAAGCGGTTACTAGTTCATTTTGGCAAGTACAATATTCTCTCTGTCATGCTGTGTGGCTCTACTGCCTCACACATGGGTACTGCAACAGGTAAGTCTCTGTACAGTAGCCCTCTCTACATCATGCTGCTTAAGAGCTTCCAAGATCAAGATGGGGTAATATAGCTATCTCTGATTAATCACTACTAAATACAGACTTCCTTAGCTTGACAGGCTTGTCTGATGCATCCCATAAATCACAATTTGTTTGACTGCAAGAATGGAAAATATTTTTTTGAACAATTATTTTCAAAGAGAAATCTTCCATGTATGTGAACCTCAGGACCATCTTCAGGATTGTTAGGCTTTTCATCAGTTGCCCACCTTGCTTTTATTTCTTTTGGAGGCCTAAAGGCATACGACAAGCAGCGTATTCTGGTATTTAAGACATTTTAAGTATGACGAAAGAGATTTTCATATGATGAGAAGAGATTTCCTCCAGCCTATAAAATTGATTCTCATACTTCTCGACTAGTGACATGCCAGCTGTGTGGCAGCAATAAGTTTTGCATAACTTTTAAGAGCCCATGCTGACCTACTTAACAGGCATCCGCTGCTACATAATGTATTTAGGTCAAGTATTGTGTTTGAGCTTATCAGCAATCTTGCAATAGTCCAGCTCACTGTGAAAGCCACAGGTACATGACTGATGCAAACTTTCTATAGGATGGAAAATATTCTTGTCATTTTCTTAAAGGGAGACCTATCGTTGTGGTGTTATGATTTGTTATTTTTATTGGATAAGCATCAAGGATTGCCAATCACAGCCCCCCCAACCTGTGCTGTTGCACCACTGGTTTGTCTCCCTATGTTACCTGGTTAAAAGGATGTCCAAAATCAGTGTAAAAAGTGATTTTTTTTTTTTTTAATGGTTCGTTTGGTCTAGACAGTACACATGGCAGTTTAAAATCTGTATTTTTACTGTAACAGGTTACTGACTGTTTTTTACTTTTGAAATAATAAAACTGGCAGTTTTGCACCCTTGCATGCTGTACGCAAATACAGAAGAGGTCCCTTGCAAATTGTAAATAGCTGGGAATCATCCTTTTGTTAACTGATGCTAGTGTTTAAAATAACTGTGTTTTGCAACAGTTAGAGTGCATGCATTTAGGGTAAGCCTGTAGCTTTGGTCTGACTGTGCAGCACTATAAAGTGGAAACCAGATCACTATACAGGGGTGTGTGCTCCCTGTCTCCTGTACTCCAGGTTTGGTTGGGAGAGACTGATTTTTGCATATGACTGAAGAGACGGGACTAAGGAATAATTTCTCAAAAGCAATATGCTTCCTTTCTTTTGTTCCTGCCATAGTTGCAGTTGGTATTTTAGCCCACGCTTTAGGCAGACTGTTAAAGCATGTATTTTAATAAAGTAATGCCAGCCTACTTAGTCATCCATATAATATTAACGTAGTGCACATTGGTTTGTGCAGTAAATTGTTGCAAAGTTATATGACATCTTAATGCTCTGACAGGATGTGAAAGACAATAACACCGCTGAAAAGACCAGAAAAGGCCCTTTATAGCTACTGAATAATATATTAGCTTTTAACACTGTATATACGAGCAAAATGGGGTAAGGTATAAAATCAACAAAATAATTATTTATACCAGATGTTATAGATTTTATCGGAATCAGAACTATACAACCTCACAACATGGTGTGAACTGGTTTTGATATGGTATTCATTACCTCTAAGAGCTGTAAATACCTGCAGTCCAAGTTTGAATCTGCCCTTGGGGCTGATGAAATGCTCTCTTACTTGTGCGTAATTTGAAAAAAGTTACTCTGGAAGAAACTCGTTGATCTGTTGTGTGAATGGACTTGCAGGGATGATTCTAGTGCCCAAAATGTGCAAATGTGGGGACCTGCAATCAGCTTCTAAAATGTGCATGTGGGCACCAGCATAAAAACGCTTCTAAAATTGACATATATACTGCTGTGGATCTGAAAATCTGTACTGCACTTTTTAGCAGTATATTCTAATGTATGAACTAGGAAGGAAGAGTTACATAGCAATGAAATATGCATGATAAAAAGTCCAATTTATACATGGATCCCAAGAGTTTGGCAACTTGTATCCTTTGCTTCCTTTTTAAATGCTGTGCAAACATTATCAGTTCGTATGACAAATTAGTTTATGCTATCTGCTTCTGTATTCTAAGCAGAACTTCCATGACATTATTTGCTTTTTTATTTAAATACTTTTGGAGAAAAAAAATTAATTGTAGTATAGTACCTTTTTCACAAGGTAAGAGTGCTGAGCCTTCACTCTGAGTTCTCTCACTTTGAGGGTCTTAAGTTACACCTTAACGTTACTTTAGCGTGGTTTAATTTGTGAGACAGCTGGACTTTTTCAACAGACCTTATTTGCAGAGTTTAGGCTTATCATATTGAAAGATTGCTTTAAAATTATGGGCTTTATTCCTGGCTAAATTAAAAAAAAAAAAAGTTAAGCATCTTTAATATTGGATTTTGGTAAGACTCAGAAATATCTGTTTTGCATTTTTCTGCAATAAATTATACAATCTTAAAAATTCAGAAAGAATTTCTGTAATATAATTTCATTTCAGTAAGAAGCTGTGAGTTCTTTGCCTTGAGTTCACCGATACCAGAATGAGAATGAGTGGGCAGAGGTGAAATTCCTTCTGTCAAACACAAAGTCGATGGGGGGAAAATAGGGAGGCGGGTGTATGCAAAATAGAGACACTTTAACGTCTGCTTATACACTAATTTATTTATACATACGGCAAGAGGAGTACTCCTTACTCAGGATAACATAAATAACCATAGCACAAAATGTTTTAGGAAGTATACTTGAAATTACAGTGTTGTCTTAGGTAAATTCAGGAATTATGCAAGATGAACAGTCGTTCTTTTCAGTTCTCTAAATGTAAACAAATAGGCTATCTGTTTTAGGGATATAGTTGTATTTCCCAAGCTGTTGCTGCAGCCGAATGTCGGGTACATACATTACCTTTTCTTGCTCTTTTAAAGGTATCTGTGTGGTTGAAAGGAAGGGAGGGAAGAGGACAAAGATGGAAGAATTTCATTCAGATATTATTCTATAAAGATTGCTGAGTTTGTTGTGTTTTGAGCAGGTACACAGAGGCTAAACATAGTGTTGGAAAAGTTGCAAGAGTTGCTTGTTTGCTTCATTGTGGAAGTTAATATTTGCTAGGTGTAAGTCAGCCGAGCCAGTTGATGTAAAATGAAAAGTGTTCTGATGTGAACAGTCGTCTTCAGGATCTGGTCCTGAATGTTCAAATTCTTGTTGCAGGCACCTTTGATTCAAAAACTTGAGGAAAAAAGTAGTGAGAACCTTCTCTAATGTAGGATGGGGTGGGTGTATTTGGGGGTTTTTTAGATTTTTTTTATTACAGCTTTTCTCTTTAAATTTCTTAGAAAGTAGGAAGTACCTTCTAATCTTTTAGCTGTCTTTTTCTTTTACATTTAACGAGTCAGCAGCATATTGATTGATCCCTTTCTCCAAATCTTTTGAAGCACTTGAAACCATTTCTCGCCACATTGTTATTTATAGCGATTCACTAAATTAAAAAATGCTACTTTTCCCTTGCAGGTATGTGCATCATTTATAGTCTGGCTTCATTATATTCTGTACTGTATAAACTCCTGTAGGAGAGTGGTTATGTAACGCTCTTATGTCATTACATTTACATGCACTAAATTCCTGGCAGAATCATATTCACTGTAACAAAAGGTTCATTAGCAGGACAAAAATGCTTGACTTGGGAAACCGCTAGGAGAAGCAAGACACATTTTTAGGCTGATATTGTTGATATGCAATTATATATTATGTACAGAGTTGATCTGGGATTAGCTAATCCCAAATGACAAGTATAAATGGGATAGAAGTTGCTCATTCAAATCTCTTTCTGTAGTCATAACTTTGAATAGAAGTTATCATCATTAAATCTACAGTGTATATAAGGGCGACTCGTTGAAGTTAATAGAGCAATGCCATTTACACCACATGGGAGCTTTACATAATACTAGCACTTACTTTGCAAACTGCAAATATAGAAAAAAAAGTTACTCAGTACACCTTATTTACATGTGCAACTAGTGCAAAATGAATTTATAGCCTCAATTCTGTTATGCATTTAAATATGTTCTTTATTCTTCCACCTCCTCCCCCCTGTTGAAGCATAATGGTGGGTGCTTTCAGAGAGAACACCTGGGCACATTCTTTTGCAGAATGTCATGGCTCTGCCTGAACCAACTTTGGAAATTGATCATTTTAGTTTTGTTGAAATGGCAGTTAAATAGGAGGAATATATCAAGAGTTAAAACTTCATTACTGGAGAGCAATAAAAATGCATCAAGCCTAGAATATTGTCTAGAAGATCAGATTTCTTGGTTATGTTGACACTTTAAAGAAATATGTTTATTTAAGGAATAGAAATTGTATATACTGGAATACTACAGTGATAAATTGCATTCTGGTTAGGCTATCTCTGATGTTCTAATTTTATCGCCCGACGATGGACTGTTGCTACCCATATGGAAGTCAACCGAAAAAGGAAAAAAGAAATGCTAAGAAAAAATCTGCCTTAACCTTTCTCTAGTACTTCAGGGGGACTATGCTGAACAGTGTTTGAAGTCTGAAAACATTGAATTGTATTTGTAAGCACCTTTTCACTGGATTCTAGCAAGGAATGATCAGGTATAGATGTGCTAGAGACAGCACAGAGAAACTTATCTGCTTGTAGTTTCTGAGTGGATGAGAAGCAGGGGACACTTCGAGTTTCATGAAAAACTGGAAATAGGGACACTTAGGAGTCTCCAGACTTATATGTCTGACAACTTACCTAAATTTAGATGTTATGACTGTTTCCATAACCTGAAAAGTCTTCTGTACAAGTGTAGATTCTTAAAAAGGGCTACCTGGAAAACACTATGATAAATATGTCTAATTACTCCCGAAGCTGTGAGGAAGTGATTTTTAACATATTTCTCAAAAAATTGCTACTTGTTCTCAGTTCTGCAGATGGTTTCCCAGGTTGACTTGTTAGAATGATAAGGAAGGACAAAAGCTTATTTGGCAGAACAGGAACTCTGTCATTACTCATATTGAGAGCGTCTGTCTTGCTCTTGCTCATCTACTGTGTTTGAGCACTGAATAGTCTATGGATAGTTTCTTCTGGTTTCAGTTATGGAGGACATTCTTCTGGGATGATGAGGTGTCTACAGCTTGAATTGTCAGTGCTGAATAATACATACATGCTTGCTGCCCTTGCAATTGCTGCAAGAGAAACAGAGAAGTCTTGAAGGATGAAGTGTAAAGTCCCCAGTTAATTTCCAGCCTGGCCAATGTGACCACAAGTGCCTTCTATGAAGAACAAGAAAGCAGAAAGCCTGGCTTTATAGGAAAAAACAATATTTATTCATTTTTAGAGGTATATTGTAACTTGTGTTTTGACCCAAAGTTGTTTGTCACAATTTAATAAATCAGTGTGGAATTCTACGGGAAAGGAAAAAGTCTCTCTCTAAGAGGGGCCATACTGTGCTTTTTAAATGCTCTCAACTAGACGAAGGCTGTGTCTTGCATTTGCTTTCACTCTCAAGCATCTCTGAGAATGCTTTGTGGAAGGAGGGTGTAGAAGTTTGATCTTCAGCTATCGATATTTCTTTGAAATAGGTATCAAGGATGCTGGAGGTTTTGAGACATCTGCTATCGTCACTTTTGAAAAACAACGAGAGGGATTTAAAAAAAAGTACCTGGCACACCTTACTGCTTTAGTTCTGCTGAGTTGATTACAAATGCTGTCTTTGATGTAAATCAAATGAAGCAATATTTGCAGTCTGCGTAACGTAACTGCAATAGGTCTGCAAGGCTTAGGCGCCATATACGTTTACTCTTCCTCCTGTTCCTAAATTCTCTGTTCTCTTCTAGTGAAATTTCAGTATTGCTGGGCTAATGAATTATTTCTGTAGAGTAGATGGAAGAGATATAATGTAGTTTGCAAAAATGTGTACTTCAAGAAATACGAATACTAAAAAAAAAAACCAGGTTGGGTGAAGAGGTACAGTGTTCACAGTTTGGTATTCAAATTTCTGCTCAAACAGATGCATTTCCATTTTCTGGTTTCAAGTACCTACGTCATTTTCTGGATTCAGTATTTGTGCACATTACTGAGGTTCAGGCTTGAAAATTATGACTCCCATTTTTTACGACTCCCATTTTGAGGAAAAAATGGCCTATTGCATTGTGGGAAAGCAGAGAGCTCTCTTCAAAGGTATGTAAATTAATTCTTTTCATTAAAGGAACAGAGGGAAAAATGTGAAAATCAAATAAATTCAAATATGTTTAAAAAGACTGATAAAAGGCTAAAGGAATTACATGAAAGAGGCAGGAGAAACTTCAGAAGTACATAAGATACTATTAGCTTTTTACTTCTAGCTTTCAGTCTCTGTATTGATGTTGCAGACTGTGTTGCAGTGGTGTGTTCAATCTACAGGAGCGAAAAGGTCTGAAAGAGTAACAGAAGCAACTAACTGTGCTTACACATACCACAAGACAAACTGGCAGTTTCATCTTCAGGTCTGGCAACAGGCACAAAGCATTAAATCTGTGTGGTCGTGGTCCGCATTGCCACCAGTGTTAAAGAAAATATCCGTACATCTCAGGTGTGATTAGTGGCTTGCTGCAGAGGTTGCGTAGCGGCAAATGCTCCCTTGTGATTCCAGCTGGGCTGTCCGCAGGCGAGTAGGAGTTCTTTTCTCTGCGTAGGGAGGCTTTCAGATCGCACATAGGCATCTGCTTTCACGGCATCGCTGTCTTCTAGTCCGCAAGGGGAGCGTGATGGGCTGAAAGATGAGCGGACTTGGAGATGTGGTTGTGAAGATCTGTCTGTGCCATCCTTTTTCTTGACAAGTTTATGGATCCTAAAAGATGGTGGAAGCTGTACCCATCAAGGAGGGATTTTATTTTCATTCACAGCATGGGCAGAAAAAGACTATATTTGTAGATTTCCTCTGCAGATGTAAGGAATAAGTCCTGGGTTTGATTTCATCCATATTTAGCCTTAAACTGAGAAAAGCTTAATGTGCAAGATGGCTGAAATTCAGTATACCAAGTGTGTTCAGTGAAAAAATTTCCTTGTAGTCAAATTTATTGCTGCCACCCCTTCTTTTCCTATCAAGAATAGAATGAGAAATCAGACAAAGATGTTAATTAAAAAAAAGACAAGAGAAAGACAGAAAAGAGGTGTTGACTTTAGAAACTTTAATTTACTTGATTTTGCTTTAAAAAATTAAGCTTTCTCATTAAAACTATCCTTTTGAAAACAGGATGTTTTTCTTTCAAAATCTTGAATGGGAAAAAATTCGGGTTTGTGTCAGGCAGAGCTTTCTCATATTTTTAGATGCAAGTTTAAAGTGCTCTGCTTAAAAACAGACACCTTTTTAAAAAGAGATTTTGGGGTTTCTTTCTTTGTAACTTAACAAGATGGTTTGCTCATGTCAATAGACTTTTGATCACTGAAAAGACATTGGAATAAAAAATGTCAGTACTTCCAGTCTTTTGATCCAGCTCCCTTAAGTATTGTTACAACAGGAATATATGGGATTATTATAACTTTTCAACTTGCCAAGTTTGTGGGTCTAATCCAGAGCACTTTGGAGACTGGAGCCACTTTTGGCACGGTGCAGGCAGGACCTGGAGGTGCTCTGAAACACTCCCTCGCTGAGTTGCCCCCAATCTGCAAGTGCCGTTTGCTGCTCTGCTCTTTCCAGCTTGGGGCAAACTCTTTGAATAGGCATTTTGGGCGGAGGGGAGTCTGTCTTCCTTCAAGGGCTTAACTCAGGAAGCCCCTCCATAGCAGCTCATGGATACTTCTCTGACGAGAACCCTTGTGTCAGAGGCTGACAATGGTGAGACGCATCCGTACCGCTCCTGCGCATCCAAGATCTTCTCTGCATTTTGTGTTTGGGTTCTCAAGGTGCATTGCATCTTTGTAAGGCAAGTTATCACTGTCAGTTATTGGCATTCACATTACTGAAGTGGAGAGGGTTTTATACTAAACCTCCTACTTTCTCATCTTATTGAATTAGTGGGTTTTTTTTGCATGCATATCTGCATGTTAACAGTGTAATGTTTTTTCACGGCAGGAGAGTAATTTCCTAAATCATTTGTACTGCCGAACATTCTTCATTCTAGTTATAAAAGAAATACAATGGGGTTTAGGTTTTTGTTTTTAAATGCCCCTTAAACCTCGAATTAGAAAAATAAAGCTGTGAATATATAGGGTTATGCTTTCCTGAATGTCTCTGTAAACCCTGATCACAAAAGCTGGAGGGAATATTTTCTGTAGAATTGAATTTAGCAGAAAAAGAAAGTACATCATTTAAAAACAAATCCTGGTATCCGTACAGAGTCTGGTTTTGTATATATGTGTATATATATAAAAAAATTAGTGATTCCAAATTTGTTTAAATGGATTACTTGTTTTACATGAATTATAATCTGCACTTCAGAGCAACCACTTTCTGTATGATTTGCTTTGTATTTAATGTAATGATTACAAGCAGTTTAAGCATCCAATCAAGATGAATCAGGTGTAGGACCTCAAGATGGAAGATTTCTGTAAGGAGTGGCATATCTAGATTTGTGTTTTTCGCTATGCGTATTTCAGGAGGAAAAGAACGCCTTAAAATTCTAAAAGAAGTAGACTAGGAATAAGAGAGCCTCTGGAAACACAGGTTGAAATCCCCATTGAAGCTGGTGGGAGTTTTGTTATTGACTTCAGGGGATTTAGAATTTCACTCTAAGGATTTTTAGATGCTTTTTAAAATAAAAAGGCGACCTGTTCAATAGTAACCCAAAACATTCACTGCATAGCTTCTGTCCTGTTCAAATTCAGATTCGCAAGTCTATAAACTGAAGGCAAAACTGTAGGAAAGTAAAACTATGTATTTCAAGTAAGAAAGTAACTCGAGATCTTTACACATCATGCTTTTGCTAGTTATTCTCGGTAGCCAAAGTGACTGAGCTGGAGTTGTTATGATCCGTAGCACTTTGTAAGGACGGGGGAATCAAAGAAAGAAAGTAGCGCACTTAGAAAATGCCTTGAGAAGGTATGTGACACAAATGACTGAAACTCCCCAAATGAATTTGCAACACAGCATACTCATCGCTGCTGGTTCTTTTTAAAGGGGAGTTTAAAAAAAATCCACTATTGGATGGATTTAAGGCACTAATTCTTGCCAGTGAGAAAGTAAACCCAGGATTTAGTCAAATTTCTACCACAATTGCACCCTCACAGATGACACTAAACATCATCTTTTTGTTTTGCGCTGTTTATTTCTGGAAAACAAGAAAACATAAAGAAATACATTAAGATCTAGAATTGTAGAACAGGGAAATGAAATCAGTTTGTCACAGAAGATTTTTTTTTTTATTGACATCTTTAGTTTGTTTTGATGTCTGTAATTAAATCGCTAATTATGTGTTTCTGTTGCAGTGGTCATGCTTTTATTACATAATTGCTACAAGATTTTCTCTCACCACTAACAATATTTGTTTAACCTTAGTGCATGCTAGTTACATACTTCATAATGTAAAAGCTTAGAAATAGAGTTATTGACTGTTACGATTAACTAAATCAGAGAGGTTCAAAGTTCTTTGCCATAAATTAAATATGTTTTGTGGCAAAGGATCAAACATAATTAAAGGATGAAGCAATTGCAGTTATTAAACAATAAATATTATTTCAACACCAATTGAAGAAAATAAAACAAAAAAAATGCAGGGAAACTGATGGCTTTTTAAGGGAGGGGAAAAAAGTTTAGCCTAGGGTAATAAAATAATTTTGAAAAATAATTTGTACTCTGATCCTTTAAGCTTGCTTCTGTGTTTTCTCAAAAAGCATTTGATTAGGTGAGATGCAATTCAGTCACCTTCTCTTTTATTTTTTTCCCTTTTGAGTTTAGGCATAATTTTTGTCAGTATATTTCAATGTATTCATTAATTTTTCTCATTTGTTTATTTTATGCAAACCATAAGAGACATTTTTTCCTCAGTGAAGATTGCCTCTTTATTTTATTTTGAAATATTTGTATATTTATTTCATTAAATGAGATAATGCTTTTTCTTATTAACATAATTTCCAGTACATTAAACATATTTCTCCACAGACAGAAGAGACGAATCAGATTAAATGACAGTTAAATCACTTGCAGCAATTTCAACTGTTAAAAGAAATAAGTGTCTCTGTTTTCTTTGTGATCACGAGATGTGCTGTAAAGGGAAATGAAATACTAAAGAAAGGAGGGAAAACATAAAGAAATAATGACTGACTTATTGCAGTAATACCACTGAGAGAAGAAAAACTCACTACAAATAAAAGGGAAAATAATATAGTGGTTTTGAAAGTTACCAAAATTCATTTCTTATTGATGAGATCAGTACAAGCCTCGTACTAAGTAAACTGCAGGGGGAAAAAAAAAAAAGCACACCAAAACCCAAACAATGCCATAAACTGTGGATGATGAAAGAAGACATAAATACTATGCATTTGGAGGGCTATTACTCTAAATGCCTTTAATTTTTAAATAATTTATTTTTTATCATATTTGGGGAAGGAGGGGAAGAAGCAATTATCTCTTGGTAAACTAACCATGCACCTCTGCTAATGTATTTGCTAAACTAGTTAGGGTTCTCCAAATGCCATGTGTCCTTACTGCAGATCTGTCGTGTTTTCTTGAGCAGGCATGGGGCTACGTGAAGGGGAAGATTATCTTTTTATTAACTCTTATTATAAGATGTTCCAGAATTATTATAATAATAATAAATTATTTGTCTTAATTATGTTTTTATTATTATTTTAATTTCCAGAGTCTGAGCCAGCTGCTTTGAAGAGATCTTTTGAATGAATGACTAGGCTGTGAATTTCTAAGGTAATGTTCACGTTATTGTTTTGCCCCCAGTCAAGGTTTCTTCTGTTTGTGCTTTTAGCTGTAAACTAATTATTTTTCACCAGAGTTTTATGTGCCTGATCTTGTAGTCCTGAGTAAGGACTACTCCAATATTTGCCATTTTCCTTGTCTTTCTCACTTTCTCGTCAATGTACTCTACAACCTGAAGCTCTTTATGCACCCTGTGTCACATACTGTGATTTTCAGCTTTAAGATGAAATCAGAGAAGGGGTTCTTGGGATCGGGGCCCCTTTTTTAGCTCCCTGCTCTATCTCGGAATTAACTAAAAATATCCTTTTGGAAGGATTTTAATTGTAGTCTTTTTGCTTTTAAATGCCTAATGAGGAAAAGTGATGTCACTGTGGTACAGCGTTCTCCCTTATGTGAAATGGTGCAGGAAAAGTGAGGTGGAAAATGGCAGGGTTGTAAGGCTTTTGTGGAATTGTTTTCTGGGGCTGGAGAGCAGACTCTGCTTTCCGGCTTGGTGCACTCGTCTGCTGAAGCTGAGCAGGGTACGCTACAGGGTCATTACAGAAGGCTTTTGCACACTGGGATGGGTGTCCCTTGTGTCCTCTTTTGAAGTTATATCTGTTGTGCCAAGGGGAGCTGTTAGGGAGTGGAGGTGGTAATGGAATTTAGCAGTTGAGGAGACCTAAGAAATTACAGTGCATGCGAAACATAATTAAAGAAATAAAACCAGAAGCATCTGTCATCATCTTCTGCGGACATCAACCAAGTGGGGATTGCTCCCAAGCAGAATCACAGCTGTGTTACTATGAAGGTACATCAGCTGAACCCTTTCTCACAAATGCTCTAAAGCTTCTGGTGGGCATGGGTTGAGGGTCATTCCAAGTTCTGCCGCAAGATCACTGTGTAAGGAGCTCTGCAAAACAGAGAGAGCTGGTAAGTGAAAATAAGTGCATAGAAACATTTCTAATGGTGGTGCTTATACTTACAACCTTCATTACCATATTTTCAGAGGGCATAATAATCATTAATGTGTTTATTGTGCCCTTGTGAGTTGGGGCAGTAATGTTATCCTTTTTTCACACACACGGAATTGAAACATAGACAGCCCAAGTACTTTACTCTGGCTTATGTGGGAAGGCTGCCAAAGACCTGTTCCTATTTGATAGGTTCTCTTGCAGGATCTTGACCTATCTTCTTGGCTTTAGGTCCTTGTTCAAGGTGCCTAAGATAGGGGGTTAGTTGTGCTGGGCTTCCTCTGCAGTCAGTAAAGAGAGATAGGGATCTCCAGAGGAAAATTCTGATCTCTGGGCAGTTTCAGTCTTTCCCAATGGGTTTTGGAGGGTGTCTACAAAACCATGCTCCTCTTGGCAAAGTACCTTAAGAGAGATTTTTACATCTCTCTACTCTGGACCCTCATTAAGGACATGATGTGACTCAGTGAAAGAGAACATTTACAATTTTGCCTCTGATGAAGAAGCCCAGTGCAGCTGTAATTAACTTTTGAAGATGCTTCATCATGCTTGCAAAATGACATGTGTAACCATAACTTAGATCAATGGGCACCTGAGAGTCATATTAGAAACAAGCAAATAGAAAAGTCCTTTGATGAGGTGTGAGGATAAGTGAGCAGTTGTCTTCCACTGGATTTTGTTGCAATCGAATCCCCCTCTAAATAGCCATGAGGTTCTTATCACTATGAACAATTGTCCTTTTTGGTCTCAGAGATGTACTGGCAGGACAACCCAAACCTTATCTGTGTCCTTTTCTCTAGGACTTGTTTAACTTTGGGCTGTAACCCTGCAAAATAATTGGACACATGTTTAGCTTTATGTATACCAATTGTCCCTCTGAAATAAAAAGAACTAATACATAACATGTAATGGCACTAAAAGTGAGAGCAGGTTTAAGACTTCAGTTTATAAGTGTGTAAAAGGCTTAGTTAACTGTTTTTAAAGAAACTGTTTTTAAATGAAGTAGGTGATAAGAAAAATCTGTTTCAGAATTTAACAAGTTTATATTTTGCATATTCCATACCGAGGCCATTTTTCTTCTTGTGACACCGCAAGAAACTAAATCAGTCTTTGACCAAGAGGGTATGATGCTAAAGGTATTCTCAGAATAACATGATTTAGCTTTTGGAAAATACTAAAACATGACTACATTGGACTTCTTATGTTATATAACAGCAGTTTTTCCATTCTGCACTAAATATTATTTTCAGATTTCTCATCTTGCATGATATTGCCTTTTTCATGCCTCTGACAAACTGGCTGAAACAAGCTCTTTTCCGCAAACTTGAGATATTTGTGGATAAAGGATTATTACCTGTGATATATTTTAAAGGACGAATAAATTACAGCATTGTTTAGGCAGGCTTGCAGATGCAGACAAGGTGTTTGGTTTCTTGCCCGATGATGCCACAGCAAAGGTCTGTGTCAGAATTCAGAAGGGGATTCAAGAGCATTGGATTCCCCCTTTTTGTGCTTGGATCAGCGGGTTTAAGATCTAGAGTGGTCTGGAATATATACTGGAATATTTTCTTGTTCCATTTTTCAGTTAGTATTTTGGCTCTGTGACCTATTCTATCTGTCATATGGGAATATTTTAAAATCCATGAGCAAATTTGCTTATTGATAGGGGTACTAAAATTCACATATATCTTGCTGATGTTACTAAGCTCTGATGTGGGGAAGCGTGTAGTGGCAGTGTGTTATTCCACACTCTTAGATTTTGGCTATAACATACCTCCCTTTTCTGGAGAAAAGAGCGTACACTAAATTCATGGGAACACTTGAGTGTGGAAGGGTGGCTTGGGAATTGGTGCTTCTCTTGGCACTATTTGAGGAAACCAAGTGAGACTTCATTCTTGGGTTTGGTGGTTGATTTTGGGGTTTTGTTTGACACAATAGGAATGGCAAAATGAGAGAGAAAAAAATAAGCTTGATTCCTCTGCTCTTCAGAAAAGATCTTAAATGACAGAATCTCTCCACTCCAGTCAATCTGGTATATGTCTGACTTGATTATTCCTCTCCTGTTGAAATATGATACAGCTGGACAATATTTTCACTGAAATACATTGGAGAACTGTGGAAATGCAAACTAAAGTTTGTGAAAGTCAGAATCTGTATTCACTTTACCTATATCTACATTTGTTGATTCCTGTAACTGTGATGCAATTGCTTATCCCTAAAAATGATTCTATGTGCTATACATTCGTGGTGTGGGGTTGATACTGTACCTTTCCCTAACTGATAAGCAGAGCTGTTGATTCATCTCCGACTTGAGTCATATCAAGGATAGGACTTTTAACTTTTTCTTTTGTTTTGTCTGGTGGTTTTTTTTCCTGTAACTGTCCGTTCACTGTAATTTTTCCCTCATTTCTGAAATAAATTCAAGGGGAATGTTCTAGCCTCCTCTGAAGGCATTCAATTCACCCCTTTCCTGATTGCACTTCACATCTAGTCTAGTTTTCTAAGGACGTCTGTATATCTTCTCCCTGCAGTGACTTTAGCATTTGTAAACCTGTTTGCAAAGGAGATTGAAGTTTCAAAGTAATTATGTTTTATGAGTTGCGTAATTACTGGTGTCTGGATATGGGACAGATGTCTCATAAGTACCTCACTGAGGAAAAGATGGACAGGACTCATTTGGTACCTTTTCTCTCCATTGGCAGCAGCCTGCTGCCCAGTCAATGTGTGCATAGCTGGGGACAAACCACAGCATTCGTTGCTGTCCTTTACATGATAAAGGTAATGAGGTGGCATGGGAGGACAAAAAGTGATCATAGAAAACCAAGCTTCAATAGTTCTGTTGCTTTGTGGAACAGATTATTGTTTCTTTATATGGAAAATCAAGTGGAAAAAGTGGCTTAGATGGAAAAAAAAATATTCTACTGAACGATTCTCTTGATATTTCCAGCAAGTAAATGTGAACATAATAAAATGGTTGTGTTTCTTGAAAAATATTTGGTTAAATTTAGCTATGTTTTCTGCTTAAAAAGGGGGGAGAGTGATAATAAATGTCACTTGAAAATAGAAGTGTCCTCGGTTTCCTGTTTTCAGTAGGCTTAAGATAATTCATTTGTTCTACTTGTAGTTTGTCTATTGATGCATCATCCCTTCCAAAACTGTCTGTGGGCCATCTTAGCCAGAGTTTCCTACGGTTATTTTTGCACTATTGTTAAACAGTACCATACAGCATGTTGCTTTTTCAATTTATTGCGTGGGATCAGCACATAGTTTTCCATTGTGGCATATTTGTGTGTTTGTCACTTTTATGGTTTATATGCTAGCATACAGCCAGAAACCCAAACTTTTTTCCTCAGTTTTCTTCTTTTGTATTGTTTAGTCCGCAGTGCCTTTATATCAACAATTTGTAGAAATCAAATTCCTGGAATATAATCAGTTTGCTTAAAAAAAGAAGGAAAGTTTGGAGGATACAGTTCATGTGGATTAGTGAGTGTTCTGTGAATGGCTTTATTTTACTACTCAAGGCTGTATGGAGGAAAAAAAGCAAATGCCTATTTTTATTTAAACTTCTCAGTTTAGTCATTTAGTCTCAGATACCTCAGCATGCCACTTGCACAGAGACTAGTGCTTGCATCAAGAGCTTTTCTGAAGCAAGCAGAGCTCTTCACATAGGCAAAAATATGCCTGCATGGATATCATTGCATGACAAGGACCATATGCTTGCATTTGTTGTATATGTAACCCCAAACCAGGCAGTACCAGGACCACATGTTGTCCAACTACTACTTTATTGCAGTTGATCTAAAATTGACATGAGATTTTTTTTTTATGGTGCTGACAGTGTACTTACTGTTTTGTTTAACTTTGAGCTTGTAGAAAAGACCTGGCTTCTTCTGGGTTTTCCATTTGTTAAAAGTTATTGCACACCATGTGACCCACGATGTAAAGCCTGCTGGAAACAAAATACTAATTTTCTTTAGTTTCTTTGGTTAGTTAAGTACTTTCAAGAATACCAACTGTGATTTGAAGTAAAGAATCCCTGCAGCAATTAGGATTCATTTACTACTGGAGCATTTTATTAATTACACATTTGTAACCACATGGATGGTCACAAAACCAATCGCACATGTCTGTATTTAGAGATTTGTAGACAGAAGATTTAACGTAAACATAGAAATGTTAAACTACTCATCTGTAGCCTGCAAAGAAGATAACAAGGAGGATTCTGTTCTCTGTGTGATTTGTGAACAATGCTAAGTAAATATTCATCATTAATATATAATAACTGTTGCTTTTGGCAGTTCACTTTTCATTTAATTTGATAATGTGTCCAGTAAATGAAGTGGTACAGGCTGCAGTGTTTTACCATCACAATTGCATATTTTCAATCATTGTTAAATGAAGGCAGCTCAAGGCAAAGCTTTAACCCCCACTAGTTTTGTATGTGATAAAAAGAGAAGGCGCTATCAATCTTTATTGTCTGTCTCGCTTACTGTAATTGCATTCAATAGTCCACTGATTCTGTTGTCTGTGCTAATGTCAGGAACAGTGAAGAGCCAGATGCTCAGACTAGATCATATGCATCCAGTGGCCACTTTGATAAGTTGGCAGCAAGTCTCTGGGTTCGATGATAAATTGTTGACGCTATAGATTATGAGCAGCTGAACACTGGGAGTGTATATGGAGAAACTTCTTACCTTGTTTTAAATCTGGCATTATGATGCTAGCTAAAGGGCATGCCATGTATTATTCAAATGCATCTTGCGCTGGAAATGTGCCAATGAGTCATTGTATCCCCATGAACAGTAAAACACAACAACAAAAACACAAAACAGCCTCAGAGTGATTTGAACATGACATTAATACTTCTAAGACTGTAAAAAGTATTTCAAAATAATCTCTGATAGTTATGATTATCAGATTCAACAAGAGAGCTTTTGAATTACGGTATTCCATCCTTGAATCCATCTTAAAAGTTGTTTTTTCTTGGCAGCTTTTTTTCCTTAATTTGAAGTAGTAGCTGGAATATTTTACAGAGAAACAAACAATAACGCTTTAGTGAAGTATGAACAGCGATACACCTTTGTGTAGGGGGGGAAGTAAATAAGGGGACTATGGAACTTTATTTGCTTTCTACATGTTACTTATACTTTACTCTATGTCTTATATCTAATGTTCTTCACAGGTTAATTTTTTAAGCTGTTTAGTGAGTGTCATCCCTTGGACAAGTAGCTATTAAAGGAGATCTAAAAAGACTCAGAAGCCTCATCTTCACCCAGTTCATATCATTTAGTTAGAAAATAATCCTATTTTTTTCTCAGGATAGAGTTAAATGGTATGATCCGAATTGTGGATGGTAGTTATATCAGGACAAGTATGCCTTGCACCATATCACTTGTGGCTTATAGCTGCAGTACTTCTGACAGTATGGACGTGAGGTCTAGTTTTTGTGTTGTACAGCGTATGAACTCTATTGTGGTAGTTGTCTGTGTGTATTTTGGTGGATTGTTAGCTCTAAGGGTAATAGCCATCTTGAATGTAGAAATGTCAGTGAATAAAATTCTGATCAATTAGACCTTTTTTCACATGGTGATTGTTCAGATAGCAGCAATTACTAGCTCTACAAATAAGAGAGGGGGACTTCCAAAGCCATGAATCAGAGCTGCTAGAGTAAAGTAATTGATTCTTGGAAACTACATCTTAAACAAAGTGTCATTAAGTGGTTAACAGGAAGGGCTGAGCACGGTTATGTCAGAAAGACAGAACAAAAATGCTTGATTCGTGGGCATATATTGCATATCTGCAATATATACCTGCCTGCTTGGTATCCTGTGCCTGGAGTCCTCTTCTAGCGTGGGGCATCTACATCAACAGAGCTCGGTCTTTTTAGAAGTGCCTGTGGGGGGACTGTGTTGTGCACTTTCTGCGTACTGGCCCTGTGCTCAAAGCATCACTCCAGGCAGGATGTGCAGGGTGTTTCTCATCCCTGCTGTAAAAGCTGGTTCAAGGGTGCTCGAGGTGAGAGCAAATGCCTGCCCGCTGAGGAAAACGTCTTTGTGGAGAGTTCTTGGCACTCAAGCTTTTGGGAAAAAGAAACATCACTGTCTTCTCTTAAACTTTGAACGAGTAATTAATGTTCAGCTTTCAAGAGGCTGACTGAGATACTGTGGCTCGGAATTGGGTTCTGAATAACTTCTGGTCCAGGCTGGAGGTCTTCCTGCAGCCTTGAACTGGGTGCTTCTTCTCCGGATAGGCACAGGAGTAAAGGCAATCCTTTTTTCATTGCTTCTTTTGGATACTTTAGGCAGCTTATTTGACTGCTGTAAGTGTTATCTAGGTACATCAGCCTTCCCCTGTGCAGTGTAGCCATATGATAAATAAGCTCTGGTAAAGCTGGCCTTGACTGAGGAGAGGAAAAGAACACTGTAGAATATATGTGCAAACATTGGTTTTCATACATCATTTGTATCTTATAAAATCAAATTGCATCGTATTTGGAAATGTAGAGTGAACTTCGTGCTACTTAATGCTGCTGTTTGCAATCTGATGTGTATGTAGAAGAGTCATTTGAGGGAGTTTGGAAAACTAAAATTAGTTTGTTAAATTCATGGTACCTACTGTTGCTTTTTTTGTTCCTCTGCGTTTTGTTCAAATTAATTAAAGTGCACAGATGTTCAATTAAAGCTTAAAAAATCCATGGCTACAGCTGTTTTGAAGCAACATTGTTGAGATTTAACATACCTAATAATGCTTCTCTCTCAGAAGAAATTCGATTAATGACTCTCTGCTATATAATTTTGCATTGATAAATTAAAGGAACTGTGGAGAAAACTGTAAGGAGATGTAGGCTGTCTGCTCCATTTATTAATTAGAATAACAGAGTAGCCCATAAGATACCAAAATAGAAGATCTGCTTTTCATTTTCTTATACTAACATGTGGAAGAACGCTGGTTCCTAGGCAAAATGTATTGATTTAGCTGGAAATTATTGATACCTCTCTTGCAATTCATGGAGAGGTAATTTGAAATAACTGCCATAGAAAAGGCATCTACTAACACTAACCATACTGGGATTCTGAATTCCTTCAGTACTGCTTTGTAACATGGAATAATAGCAGTATCTTGCGTATGAGCCACGGTAACTGTTAATAGCATTGGGGCTTTTAATATAGATTGTTATATTCTAATATAAAGAAAAAGAGCTTAAGATAATATGGAAGAGATGTGATGGTAACAGCTACAGCAGAGATGCTGCTGGATCATTTGAGTGGTGGTTGTGCTGCTTAGGGAAGAACCTCAGATGCAGAACAGTGAAGGTAAGTTATATGTGAGGACCAAAAAATATTTTCTGTTGTGTTTACAGTATATGTGTGTTCTGTGGGGTGTTCACCCATTTCTAAGCAGAATTTATTGAACCACATTAATTTTTCTAGTGTGAAGAGTAAAATATAGAAGAGGAGTTCAATACTTATTTGAATTATCACATAGTTTCTCTGGTAGGCCAGCTGGTATAATCCTGTGAGTCTGACTGAGGCCAAGATTTCACCCCCACAATAAAGTCAGCAGTAATCCTCCTTTTCACTTTGGCACAGAGGATTTGGCCTTAAGTTATTTTGTTGTTAGTGTTGTTATTATTAAGCATTAATTAATAGCACAGAAGCAATTGAACCGTACCATGACCTAGGTACTGTCCTTGAGGATGTCACATCGCATGCTTCAAATGCCTTGGCAGTGTGTTTAGTTTATATATGCTGCACACAAATCAAGACATTTCATGATGAAGATGGTTACTAGTAAGATCATGTTCCGTAAAGTGAAATTGGACTTTGTGCCAATGTTTCCTGTGTTAGGCCAGAGCTTCAGCTACTAAATTAGAGCATCTCCACTGGAACTAGCAAAGGTGGGCTTGTTCACGCCTTTTTCTGAACAAGTTAAACAACTCCTGTCTCCTTGATTTTTCTGGTTCTAAACGTCTAGAGAATTGCTTAGTGATATTGCACAGAATGTGAGTCTACATTTAACAATTTACTTGAAGATTAAATATTCTATTTAGTACATGTAGATATGGATATGCACCACAATACATACACGAAAGACATGGTAGTGCTTGTTTATATTTTATTGGAGCTGTTGCATATTTGGACCAGATGCTTTGAACGCTGATCACATCTGCCTTTGTTCAGAGGCAAATGTGGGTGACTTAGAAGATCTGAAAGGCTTCAGAGGTTTTAGCACAATCTCAGTAATCACTACCCCATGTCTACCTGTATTTTTCTACTTCTGGACTAACAAGGGGGGCGCCTTTGCTGAGGGCAGCAGCAGTGTGACCTCTTGCCCTGTACCCCTGGCTCTCTTAATGCCATCAGGAGGCCCGAGGAGAGGTTGAGAGCCTCATCCTGGAAGGATTAAGGGTGACAGAAAGGATTTTATAACTCTCACCAGACCTTACAAAATGCTGCACTTGGCCCTAAGGGAATGTCTTACTGCTTAAAAACAGATCTTTCTGTAGAAATAGAGTAACACTTTGGTGTGGATACCTGACAATTAAAAACAAACAGCAGGCAAAAAAGGAACTGCAGCAGAAGATTTATTTGGGGCCATTGTTTTTATTCTTAACCACTTGCCATTAAATCAAAACTAAGTAATTTTTACAGGATAGTTTGTTGAAGGAATACCCTTTAAAATTCACTCAAAAGTTTTCTACCAGTTTGACATGTTGTTTTGTACTTGTGGTACAGCTGTATCGTTTGTAGTATATTAGTATAAGCATGCCATTACTTGTGCATGCAATAGTGGGTTTTTAATTTATTTTCAGTTCTCAGGTAACATTAGAAGTGGTAATCATACCTATCTCTTTAAAATGACGTGGCTTCACTGAATAATTTTTGAAATAATTTTATTTGCAGATGGTCTGCTAGACATTAGTTGAGTTAGAAGATTTCTGCTGTAATTCGTGGTTTCTGAAAGCTCTACCAGAACAGTAGATAAGAGATAGGAACTGATTTTTGTCTGGGGCCAAAAATGGAATTTTTTATGTGAAAAATATTGTCTGTATGTTTTGGCAGCTGCAAATAATTGGGAGTAAACGTAATGGCTAGACCTATTGCTTCATTTGTATTTGCAGACGATTACATTCTCGTCTCACTGCTTTTGAACTGATACGTAGTTCAGCTCTCAAGTGAAGTTACTCATTTATAGCCGAGCAGATCAGGATCTATATGTCCACCTCCCTTTATTGGTCTCTCAGTTGGGACACAGAGAAACCTGAGAGCACAAACTGTTTTAACAAAACTGGAACTATGTTTTTAGATTATCTATGATAAACAGTATGACATTTTGTTTCTTGTTGAAAATATATTATATGGAAATCAAAAATGCATATCCAATATCTTGTTTAGAGGGGGGTGGAAGAATCAGGTTTAGAAATATTCTGATGCTCTTCTACAATGGTACAATATTCAGAATCACTGCACTTAAATCTGAAACCATTGACTGTAAAGGAGAAAATTCTTCCCTTTGACTCAAAAACCTTAATTTCAGAATCAAACATTTAAAATCAAAATTTCTTTGAGGTAAACTCTGAAGTAAATTGTTTCAAATTAAGAAACCAAACCAATTTTCTTTGAAAGATAAAGAAAAGCCCCTTGACTTAGAAATAGATTAGTATGTGAGATAAAATTGCATAGTTAGGACCAGTTTGAGGAAGCTGAGAAGAATTTCTGAAATATTTCAGCAGCATTAAATTTGAATTTCTTCCTGAAAAAGTGTTGGCATAAAATTTCCTTCAGTTTGCGGTGTACCATGCTAGTTAAACTTCTTCTAATTATGAGGCAGGAGCCTGAGTCCATAGCCTTTTGAAGTCAGCAGCAGCTTTGCGGTTGAATCGGTAGACCTAGGATCACATCTAATGAAGTTGTAGTATTTTAAAAAAAAAACAAACTCCTTTTTCTTTTTTGCTTTTAAAGCAACATAATAGTGGGGGGAATCAAATTCTGTCATGGGAACTCAGTCCTCTGATTTCTCGCTTATGTAGTAATTTTCACTTGTGTTAAGTTTAACATAGTCCGTAGACATTATGCTCTTCTGATTAGATGAAAATCTTCGCCTTTGGAAGGAGTGTGCAAAATGCAAATTATCAGAGAGAGGGAGACTTTAAACTTTCCCCTTTTTACCTCTCATATGGGTTATATTAGTAGTGATCTGGGCAGATTTAAAAAAAAACCTGCTGATGCTTTTTATGCATTTTTCTGTGTTTGTAGAATTGGTTTGAGTTATGTGTATAGAGTATGCAGTGTAAAGTTCCTTGGCTTTAGTGGATTTCTGTGTTATATTTTAAAATATCTGCATGCTGAGAAACTGGTCAGATTAGTCTGGTAATGTACTCTTTCAGCAGGAGTTTTGGGAGAAAGCTCAGCATTTTTAACGTGTGTTGTAAATTCTTAATTTGGGTTGCCCCAGAATTTGAAAGGAGAATTTGTGTGTTCCTTTAAGTCTTGTCAGCACGTTGTTTAGTGCAGGGATTGAGTATGTATGTAATGTCTGTAAAAAGGTATATGAAAAGCAGCAGCAGATACTTCCATGAGCATTTGTGAGGTGAAGTCTAACATCATTGCTAGGTATCTGCACAGATGTTAAATGGCTGTCATAAAAAAAAATTAGAAACATTCAGGTGTAGAAAATTATTCAAATTATGTAAATATTCAGATGTTTTATATAAAAATAAGAAGATGCCACCTTGTGGTAAAAAAGATGTTTTAGTGTATCCAGAAAATCTTTGCGTGAACAGGGTACACATCTGAAAGCTGGCAATGATTTTTTTAAAATTCTTTTTAAGCAAGAGTTTAATAAGTAAAATTAAATTTTAGTTAGAGAATTACATGACCAAACTTCCCCTTTCCCATGTGTTTTCCTCCTCTTTACGAATGTACTCTTGTACTCAAGGTATTTACAGGACTGTTGAAGCAAAAGCCGAATATTTTCAAAGCTGCTTATTCCTGTGTATTTTCAAAGCTACTTGCTGTTATCCAAGAAAACTGGGGCTGGGAGGAGGGACACACCTTTAGCCTGGGTAGTGGTCTTATAGCTGAGACTTCTTTTTGTAGTTATCGCTTTGTGGTCAATACTGCATATATAGGCTAAGATAGCAGAGTAAAATGTTGTCTCTATTTTATACTCAGCACTTAGACTGACTATGATTTGATTTGTAGCCAAAACTTATTTATGGAAAAATATAGGTTTTAAAAGATTGATAACATCTCTAAACATGTCTAATACCTGTTATATTATGCCATTCTTTATAATGGATTATAAAAAGTTTGTGTTTGCCTTTGCACCTATTCAAACTTAATTTGCAATTATAAGGTGAATTGTGTATCCTAACAACATCCTCTTTCTCACCAGGATGCTGTTCTTTAAATGTTTGTTTAGATTAAAAAAGAAAAACTAAAAAAACTCCAAACCTTATGCTTTCTCTTTTTATTCTGTATTCTATTTTCTGTGATTTAAATAATCTACTGTATCTGCAACCCACTTAGTGAGACCACAGTATAACTGCTGTCATATACATGATAACAAACTACTGTTGTCTTACTGTTTATGTCTCTTTATTTTACACGTTGATGGTCAGGAAAAAACTACAGAAAAAAATAATAATTGGAAAATCTTACAGTCCTAAATTTTGCGCGTGCGCACAAACACAGACACACTCCTTAACAGCAGGAGATGTCTACCCTGTGCAGGCACTTCTGTGCATATTGATGCTAAATTTATGTAATAGTAATAATAAAAAAGGGGTTAGCAATTTTTCCCCAATTTGAAGTAGTATTGTGCTTGTAATTAAAACATATTTCCTCTTAACATAATTTATTTCCTTGCATAATGTAATTTGACAGAGTATTATAAATGTATATCTCTATGCTTCATGACCCCATTATGAGGACAATTTTTCCATAGTAATTCATTTGTGTTCTGTTTCTTCTTGCTTTCTGATTACACAATCAGTATTGAATTGTGCAACCAACATCCTGATTAAAATGAGACAAAAACCTATACAGCTTAGCTCACTGAAAATTTCTTCTTGTTCCCCTAAAGACAATGGCAAAATTCTTATTTGTTGGGGAAGACGAAGTTATTAAAATGGATTGCAAATGGAAGAGTAGAAGGTAGATCTCCAGCTCCCCATGGGAGGAAGGCAGGGTAGGAAGTATCAGCCACAAACACAATTTGGAGAAGTATTGCAGGAAAAAAGGAGAACCATTAGCAAGTTGGGATTGACAAGAGGGATTTGGGAGAATGTTTCTCATTTTTCTCCAGATTTTAGAGGTACAGTGTTTTTCACAGCAACAATTTATTTAATTACCAGAAAATAACTTAAAAAAAAAAAAAAAGAGTTTTTGATGCAGGAGTCATAATGCCACTGAATGCACAAACAACTTTATTTTTAATTTTATCTCACCACCAGGCCTAAGAATCTGAACAGCCCTGATGGTGGGTGGCTGCTGTGGACTTTGCCTACCCCAAACAGTTTACAGCTGCTGTGTTTTTAGACTAACCCAAATGTGCTTGACAAATAATACAAGGAAACTTATTCAGTCACTTGAGAAGGGTTACTATATCATTAGTCTGGAAAAATTTTTGTGTTTAGGATTAAACACACATTCTGGTAAATGGGAGGATTAAATAGTCTAAATTGTACATATTTTTGTTTGCGTTTCGATTTCCTTTGTTTCTTTTTTGTTCTTTTTTAAAAAACTTTTTCTGGATAATGTAGTATTTGATTATTGATTGGCTACTAGTTAGAAAAGCAAAATTTTGATTCATTTCTTGAGAATATTAGGAAGATGAATGCTGAATGTATAAGCATGCACACTTGCAATGCTGAGTTGATCTTGGGAATAACCAGCTAAAGAATTAGATCTTAATGCTTGAGACTTGAACATATCCAGAAAAATTGAGAAACTGAGTTGCAGCTTTGCCTGTTGCACTCTAGCACCCTTACTTTATCGATTCATTTTGTCATTTGAGAATGTATTTAGATGGATCATGGGCTGCTACAAGCAACAATGACAAATTAATCAAGCATATTAGAAAATAGTGTGCCACAAATCTTAGCAGTGGGCCAAGTAAAATGCTGATTAATACAAATTATTAATTTTAAAAAAAAATTATTAGAGCAGAAGTTTGGCCTCATGGTCCATACTTAGGTTTGGGAGCTGTGAGTTCCTAATTTTAATACCCTGGCTTTTTTACTAGCTTTTTCTCATAGTTTTATAGTTATAATATAGTTTATAATATAGTTTATAATTATAAGTTATTATTAAAAAATAAGTTATTAAAAATAAGTTTATAAAAAACTTATTAAAAAATAAGTTTATAATATAGTTTTATATTATTCCCTTTTACTTCCTATGGAGATAACCCTACTTACTACAGTGGTAATACTCGAGATGTTAAAACTCCAAGCAGTTACAGCTAGAACTGGTTGGAAAATGGGAAACATGTCTTGTGGGACATTTCTGACCAATTCTAATTATTGCCATTAATGTATCGTTGAAAAATTTTAAACAGAATTTCTTTGGAAGGTATGACCTGCTCTTTCAAAGTGGGGGAAAATACTTATTTTTAATCACCTTCATCTCAAGAGCTGTAATTGAGGTTATGAAGTTATAGTGGATTAACAGGTTAGTGATTTTTTTTTTTTCAATATGGGGAAAAAAATTCAGTGAGTTTCTTATAAAAACTTTACTAAGTGCTCAACCTTTGAACACAAATGCAAAATCAAATGTTTTAAGTTAGGGCCATAAGCTTCACATTAGAAATTAATGATGAGATGTTTTGGTGATAAAATCTCTCTCATTTGAAAATGTAATTTATTAACCAGCACAATATCTATTTCAGGGCATTATTCAAGCTCCAATAAAGATTTTCATAATATTATAATAATGTGCCAATATTAAGCCTTGTGTGAAAGGAAAGCGCGCTTTTCTCTTGGCTCCCAGTCTCCCTTTTTTTTTGTCCCCTCTGGGATTCAAAACCAGAAAACCCAGGGCCATGACCTGATATTTGCTGGCTTAACAGAGAAGTTGCAACTGATCTTGAAGTAGACAGGGTTGTTGGTGGGGCAGCGAGACTCCGGTCCCTTGTAGCTGGCTTTGTTGGCCACAGTCACTTCCGCCCATGCCGTGGGTGTGCAGGAGAGGTGGGACACTGATGGCTGAGTAATCATTCCCCAAAGACTTCTGTGCTCTCCCATGGACACAACATAGGTCTGTGCTTCATGTTAGGGACCTGCAGAGGTAGTAAAGGATCTAAGGAAGGCTTCAACGTAAAGTGCATCCCATCTCTTGCACCTCCATCTTATTCCTGCCTCTCATCCTTCCTGTCCAGCTTTGCACTCCTGTTGGCTCTTGCTCACACATACGGTGGTGGAAAAGAATACACACAGCATATTTGATCAAAATGGACTGAAACAGATGGAAGTCTTGGGATCGTGCTGTGTTTTCTCTTTCTGTGCTTGATAAAGGAATAGCCAGTAAAATGCTAGCAAAGTATTAGTTCTGGGGAAAAAAAAATACTTGCAGTTCCCCTTGCATTTGCATCGTTTTCTTTATGTTGTAAAAAGAATTTAATATGACTCTAACATGTTGATTCTGGGAAGCCTCATAGAAAGGCAAGAAGTACACGACAACACTTGAACTGTGCTATTTTGCCTGTGCTGTAATTATTTTCATTTATGAAATTCTAAATTCTGAATTCTGCTTTAAATATTGAATATTTCTGGTGAAATGACAGCTTGTGCTAGCTTTAGGATATGCCTGCTTGGTAATTATTCATGAGAAGAACAGCTGAAAACAAACTAGTTATACACCTTGGCAAGTCACTGTGATTTTAATTCTGTGAAATTTCCCTATGGCCATGTGACTTTATTCTAAAGTACTCTAACAGTGCAGATGTCCAGAATGCTGTAGCTGTTACAAATGTTATTCCTGTATTCAAAGTTTTGAATCATCAGTGCTTCAGGAAAGGGGCAGGGGGGGGAGAAAAAAGAGAAGAGGAAAAAAGACTGATGATACAGTGTGTGTTTTGAGTGTTTGTTGCATACTTCATTATGTGCAGCTATCATACATTACCGGAACACAGATATACATAAGTAATATATCTCAATGCATGTTCAGGGCATATAATGGAATTTACAATGCCTGGAAGAATGCATCACTGAAATGCACTAAGTATTTTAAAATATCTTGTTTAAGCTATGATACAATAGGCAGCATCAGCACTGACATTTTTGGAAGTTTAAAAGTGAGATAATTTCTATGTAACATTGGATGAAGAATGGAAATGCTTCAAATTTAGCTAAAAATAAAACATTTCCCTACTTTCGCCTTTTCTTTTTCTTCTCCATATGGCTCCTGAAACATTCCTTCATTTAAATAGGTTTTAGAGCTCTTTCCTTATAGTTCCTAAAGCATTCATTGCTTTTGAGAAAAAAAACATTTTAGCATGTGCTATTTTTGTTATTCTAATTAGAAAAAAACAGCTGGTCCTGTGCAGCTCTGACTGTAGTCTTTTTCAACACATTGTTCAGATTGTTTTTTCTTTTTCTGTCAAGCTACAGGCTACCACCTCTTCTCATCCCACACGAGCCAGCCCCCAAAACACCTGCATGTGCAGCCTTAAGTATCACATCTGCCAGGGAGCAAAAAGAAAATACTTTATTGGTCACAGGACACATACATCAAATTATTCGTATTAGGAGTATATATATTCACAAGTAACTGGAGGTGACACCGGGCTAATGGCCAGTAGCTTCGTTTTCCATTCAGAGGTATTTTTTAGTGTCTTTAGCATGCATTCTTTCTCATACATATAAACCAACTTAACTGCTTTCATTTTTTTAAAAAAAAAAAAAAAGGTAATCAGCCTTCACTTAGGATTTTGATATCTGTAAACGTGTGTGCCTACAAATAATCATTGAAGCTGATCAAAGTCACACTCTCTGTTGCTATGGTAATGAATCCCCATTTTGTTTACGGATGGGTATGCGCCACATGACAAGAAATGATGTCAGGTGGAAAGCTGAGATAAATTAAATTTGTGGTCTGAAGTTATTAACATATGTTTTGTGTGAGTGTGTGCATGTGTATTAACTAAGAAAGGGAAGATCCAGAAAATTCTGTTCTTTTAAAATGACATGGAAACACAGTGCTTATAACATCAATCACGGCGTAGTTTATTCTAGTTAGGTGAAAGAGACATAGAGCGGTTGGGGCAATGACGTTTCCGTGGCATGTCCAAATCAACGGAGCTGTTCTTTAATAGTCCTACTCGTTATTTAATTTCCTTGTCCATTGTTTCCTCCTCTTTGCAATTCCATTTGTTGATTAGATTGCTTTCGCAACTGTCCCTAACTTTACATATGTGTGTTTTGTCCAAATGGAAAGTCAGAATTTATTTTATATATTACATTTATTTACAAATGATTACACAAATATTATTATTTTGCAAAGCAGAAGAATTCAGACAATAAATATTAACTGCATTTCAAAACAAATGCTATAATACACTGATAATTTTGAAACACACTTTGAAGTCCTAAAAGCATGCAATTAAGATGAAAATCTGTGTATCTGTCAATTAGAGTTTACTTCTGTTTATGCAGTTTTTCCCCTAATGCCAGCATTCTCTGCTGGTTGTTGCAGGAGACTGGCCTTTATGGGTCAGAATCAAATGCAGGTATGTGTTGAGGAAAATCAAAAGCCTGTAGTCAAAGTAATCATTAAAGGAAATTTGTTTCTATACAAATTTTGGATATGACAGCCTTCTCTTTTTAAGTTTTATGTGTATGTGTATGCATGTACATATGTTTTTGGAGAAAGTGATTGAATGCATTTTCCTAAAAGAGACTGTACTAGCTATTTCACAAAGTGTGGATGAGAAGCTGTTTTTATTTTCTCTTCTTGGTCATGTGTTTACATAAAAAGGATAACAGAAATGCCTCTAGCCAGCTGAGATTTCGATTTCACTGACTTTCAGTTCCACTTCTCCTTATAGGACCTGTCAGGGTACCTGAATGAAATCCCACTGAAGTCAGTGGGGAAACTCGACAAGTTCAGCAAGTTTGGTATTATGGCATAGTGACCATGTAACAAAAAGCAGAAACTAGCAATTGCAATCCATAGTGTTTCTGATTCCTGAGGGTATGGGGGACTTCATACTGAATTAAGTAACTTGTGCATCTGATAAATTTTCCTGAGGAATAAATTGTATTAATCCTTTTTTAGAAAGTGTAGACATTAGTTAAGAGAGGCAACAGAAATGAGCATTTGCAGAAACTCTTGTACCATGATAACATCGGAGGGGCAGGGCTGTTAGATACAGCAGAGATGGGGAACTACTGACAAACTTAGCTAATGCTTCGGTGTTCAAGCAGACTGAAACAATGCCAGTTTTTTCTTTTCTAAAGTTTGGCTTGTGGAGCATATTCCTGTGCAGATATTAGACTAAAAACATACTAGAAACACAGAATATTAGACTAGAAACAGAGACTGCAGCAGTTCTATTGCTCTAACTGTATCTATTAAAAAAAAAATGCACTGAAGATGCATTGATGTTTTCGTACATTTATATGTTATTATTTAATATAGGATCAACACTGAATTTGTTACTTTGAAGGCCGCAGACCATTTTTCTGTTTCATTAGAAATATAATAATCTCTCTAATTCACATGCCATGTGGTGGTGTACGCACCTGGCAATAGGTGCGTAATTGAGGGCAGAATTTGACCCTTTGATTCTGTAAATCACATATGATCATTACAGAAGAGCTCAGATCTTTAGACGTTGTATGATTGCCAGCTCACCAGCCACCCTTCCTTTGTCACATTATTTTTTTAGTCTGACACTCTAATGAAAGCAATACAAAAGGCTGCCAGAGCCCAGCTCAGAATGCCCAATTTGCTTTGACTGCCATTTTAGAGAGCAAAAGTGTGTTCCATTATTTGTATCAATATTAGGATGAACTTAGAACGGCAGATCTTCTGGACAGGGGCTACACCTTTAATTTCCTTTAAAGGGTTGTGCATATTTGTGCATGTTTGTGGTATCACGTAAATAATAATTCAGTGGTAGAAAAATTAATGCATTGCTGAAGGTGGACTAATAGACTTCTGTTGGCTCTGTGGAGCACTAGGATTTAAGCATTACTCAATTTTCAGCCCATACACCTAAGCGATAACATTTCAGAAGATTTTGTGTGTGTCTTTGTGTATAAAAGCTAAGCAAAACCCATTTTCTTTGGCCCAAGCTTCTAGAATAATCCACAGTACATCCAGTTGTACTCATTACCTGATGTCTGTAGCAAGGAGAGAAAGTGTGCTTTTTGGCACTCTGTTTTGAAAATCTTGAATTTCTTTTCCTTCTGTCTTTCTCTGCCGCAAACTTTTTCTGTCCTCCTCATCTGAGATACTTGGGGAGAATGAGAGCATTAAAGCAAGCTTGTCAAATGTTAACCTGATAAAGAAAAGGCTTGGAAATCCATTTTGTTCCCTGGAGAGAGGCTATATTATTCTGAGGTGCCCTCTGCTATGTCAAGAGCTAAAGATGCTTCATGAACCACACCTAGGCAGAGATGAGTAAGACCCTCCCTTCGAAAGGCTTAGACCTGTTGAGCATCCCTTTCATCATTACAACATACAGTACATTGGAGCATCTCGGATTAATCATCTCTTTCCCCAAGTAGAATTTCCTTTTGTTAAGACCTTAGGGAAGCTAAATTTTTCAAAAAACATGCTGACGGGACTGAAGGTTTTTTTTAATTTCCTTCGGAACCCTGTTCACAGAAGCAAACCTCCATGTTTAAACTTAAAAAACAGAGGCAGCAAGGGTTTAAAAGAAAGATGCGTTGGTCCTGAGATTCTGTGAAGATCCTGCATTCTCCTGAGTGCTGGAGAAATTTGTGAAACTCATTATCTTCCAGTCCAGCATTTTAAAGAAATCCCTGACTATATCAAATTTAGCTTTGGCATAAATGCGTGTAACTAATATTAGAATTCTAAAAATGATCTCGTTAGTCATCGTTTGAAAACAATGCTTAGATATTCTTAGAGGTGTGGTTTGTTTTTTTTCAATGGAGTCAATTGAGGCTTAATTTTCTATGTGGGTATTATGTGCACAGACCTTGAGCCTCAAGGGATTTCTTCTGAGACATGACAGGGAGAACATATTGCTACATGTGAAAAATACTTCTACCATTGTTGCTCAACATAGAGAGCATTTTCTGACTTCAGAACATGTTAAAAAGAATATAGAAAACGATCCCCCCCAAAAACCCCAACCTATTACTTTTCATTCTGAGAATTAGCATGTTACAACAGAATCTGAAATTTAGGTTTTGAAAATGAACTCATTTTTAGAAAACCAGGTATGTAGAGCTTATAAAGAAGTTGGATGCACATAGTAAATTCATATATGCAGTACAAAGTTAGGCTTCCATATGATTTATTGGGTTCATTTGCTTTCCATTTCTTCTTTTATTCTGGATCTTTCTATTGTTATTCTTCCAAAAGGAATACAGTACAGCAGATTCATCAGAGGCCATTATTTACTGATTCTGTATATTGTTTTCATAATGGTTGAACTCAGCAATTCATGAACTGATTATTGAGTTTTAGCAAGTGGCTAATGAATCATTGATGCTGGCTCAGGGAGAAACAGATTCCTCATGTTTCTGCAATTCTGCAGGTTTCCTCCAGATTTGACAACTAGTTTCATTCATTTCATTTATTTCTTCCCTATCTTCCTCTCTTGGAATATTACCTTCAAAAAACCCAAAGCCAGTGACCATTTAAATAGTGTCAGTGACTGTGTATTGATTAGAAGTAGATTTAAAAAAGAATCAACAGAATTTGCAAATTTCATGAGGTCTCAGGTGAATGAGAAACTATCAATAAACTTTAAGCCATTATAAATCAGCTAAAAGATGGCACTAAAATAATACGCAATTTCAAATGAATGATTAATAAGTTAGCAAAACAGAATTGTTGATTAATATAGCATAACATATTCCTTGCTTATTATGGAATAGTAATGAATTATTATTAAAGATACTATATTATAGTTGTAATATAGCAGTGTGAAAACTTTAATAGCGGCCTGCAAAAAAGGCTCTTTTCATTCTCATTTTTATCTTTCAGCTTTTTGAAATGCATGTCCCTATAGAATTGTTACAAGATAATAGAACTCAAAGATTTACTTCTGATAAAAGGTTTAAATTGCAACAGCCAAATATAATAGCCCAATAACAAGACTGAATAGATATTACAATAAAGAAGAAAGAAAGAAAAAGGCATAGACTGCTTGCTTACCTGTCTATTCATGAAAATGGATCCATCATATTGCAACTTGATAGTAGCTCCCTGTAGCCTGTATGTTGGAATTCAGAAGGGGGATAGACTCATGGGGTTTATTCACTGGTTGCATTGCAATGTGTGTGTTTGAACTCTGTAGTAGCAGAAGATTTTCCTGAAAGTCATTTCTGTGTGGATTAAGCCTTACTTGTCACCTTCACCTTTCCCATAGAAGAAAATTGCATTTGTCATAATCTGCCAAATTTGGTTTGTTTTCATTTCTACTAAACTGTTATTGAGAATGGTAGAATTTTTTTGTTTTCCTGTGGTGAAGTTGAATAACATTTGTGAAATAAGAAATTCCAGAAGTATACATTAAAGATCACTCACAAGTTTTGAGGGCTTCTTTGTAGTGATATCTGATTTGAAATCAGATTTCTGTGGTCATCCATACCATTCTTACACTAGTAGAACAATTGTTTGGATATTTGGTTAGGGCAGCATCCTATATTTTACCTTGTGAATAGATGTAGTCGGAAGATGAGGTTTGGATATTTCTTTTAGCAGGTTGTGAGAATTTTTTTTAAAGAGAAAATCTAAGTATTTCACGAGAAAATCAAAATGTTTCAGTTAATGTGATTCATTATATTGCCATGAGGGCTACATGGAGTTGCAGATAATGTAATGGTCTCATATAGGGTCCCTTTTCTCATGTGTTATATTGCTCTCTTGAGTATTTTGGTGTGCGCTCTTGTGCTCTTGCTCTGTCTCTGTCTCCTTTTTTTTTTTTTTTCCTTGTTTTTTTTTCCCACTTTTCTAAGTAGAGAGGGGCAGTCTCATCATGGGAGATTAAATCTTATTGGTGAACTTCGTCTGTAAAAAAGATGAGGAATGGTGGGGGGGAGCGGGGCATGAACCAGAACTACTATTATATATAACAAAAAAATTGGCAGGCTAGAATATTTATGGTTTTGAGAATACTTTGCTTCCAATCTTGCTCATAAAACCAGGTCATCATCAAAACCAACTTGACTGAGTTGAAAAAGTCAATTTTCTGTAGTTTCTGTTGAAACTTCCCAAGCAGCTCTTCTTACAGTTCCTTAGTAAACACGTGGTTTTGTGGTTCTTCTCATGGTTCAACACCAATCACCATTTTGATCTCTATGAAATGTGAAGATTGCCAGGGGCTGATGGAAAGAAATTTTCTGCCTTTGCAACCCTCTTCTCTGAAAATAGAGTATTGGTACCATTTTAAACTCCAATTAACAAAACCCCTGATTTTCTGAAATCTGAAATTATCCTACTTTCATAGTACAGGCAGTAGCAGGTACCCGTAGGTAGGCTGAACTGTTTCCTCTCGTCTTTTTTTTCTCTTCATATTTCTATTCACAGAGACTGTCTGCCATGTATGGAATTTAACTGCAGTTAGTAACATCTGATTGGAATTTTCATGAGCAATATCTTTGTCAGATTTGTTCAAAATAAGTGAGAGAAGATATTTTATGTATTCTCTTTCAATAGGTTAAAAAATTAATGAGAAAACCTTCTTTAAAATTAGAAATTAAATAAATATTTTGCAGTGTTAAAGTCATTGTCTTTTTCAGTTTGATAGATCATTAAAATAAGTTATATTTGTGATGTACATACATTTTCCAGGACAAAGACCCTGAAAACTTATGGGACCTTTATTTCAAGAGCTGATGCAGATAAAATACCTGGATATTTTTTCAGGTGTATTTAATCCTGCTGAGGAGTTAAGTTGAAGTGTTTGAACAATTATACTTAAGAGAAGTTTTTTGGTTTGGGTTTTTTTTTTTTTTTTGGAGAATAATGAGATGAAAAAAAAAAATCTGTGAAATAGTATCCCACTTTTTTGTACTGCAGGCTTGGAGACAGTATTGTATTCCAACTTCTCACAAACCGCAGGAGCAGACCACGTATCAGGCATAGAACAAAACAACAACAAAAAAATCCCCCAAAGTCTGACCAGAGGCTGTTAGATTTAAGCTGAATAGAGCTAATGCTAAGAGTCTTGGGGACAGATCCTCAGCTGGTATAAACAGTTCAGCTGAGTTTGGTGTTGTAAATAGGATTGTTTACACCAGCTGAGGATCTGTCCCTCAGTGCTGATACTGGCTGAGAGAAGTTTGCTCTAAAGTAGAGTTGCTGTGGTTTTTAAATAAATAAAAGCCGGTCTTTTCAGGTACTCAATACTTTTCTGTTCCGAGCTTGCTTTTGTTCAAAGCTTGCTCTATGTCTATGTTGAATTTGATAAACAAGGCAGACAGACAATTTACAGATTCTGTGCTTGTCGACTTTCTCCCCTTTTTAAAAAGAGCTGCTTGCGTGTGAAGCTTCTTGGCTGCATGGAAGTGATGATAATGCAAATAAGCCGCATAGTCTTTCATGCCAATATTCCCTTCTTTCTACTTTTGTCCAGACTGGTCTGTGTACTGAGAGAGGTGAGCTATTAATATGGCCTTTTTACAGCTAAATTCTCTGACTCCAGAATTGTTCACAGATTCTATTAAAGACCCCTATGGAGGATTGCTTCTACAAATAGGCATTTTAATTCATCCGGGTACACTAAGGTGTTACCTTCCTTTCATTAATAAAATGGAAACTCATAAAGAAAACCAGATTATCCTGAATTTATGATCAAGTAATTTTGTTTCTCTTAGCTCTGCTAATAATTGTGGAACATTATTTCCTTGTTTCTTTTCCTTTCTCCTTCATATACCTAGACAATCTTAATTTCTCATGTTTATTTATCTTTTTTTTTCCCCTTTTAATTTGACAGGAAAAGCTATCTAGGACCCCAGGAGGCAAACACTGAGAGTTAGGAATTGGTCCTTCCCATCTCCACTTTAATGAAATAATAAGTAATTGGTTCATATTTACCAATGCTTTAGAAATTCTAGGTTATTCTTTGTGTTCTGTCTTAAAAATCCTTAAAATGGTAGTTTCTGGCTTTATTTTTAATACATGTTTTGTATTTTTTCTGACATTTTCTCATCCACACTGTAAAGTGATTAACCTCTCTCATCATGACTCTGAATATTCAACTTTTTACCTGCATTTTATTATTTTTCCCCCTGAAATGAAGCTATTAGCTCAAGGTGAATGTTGTTGACAAGCTGACTGAATGAAATTTCAATACATTTGGGGTCCTCAATAGGGATAAATCACCACAGTTTTACTGACACCAACCTCTTTCTGCCACTTTACTTCAATGGCAAGCCTGTCTCTTTATTGACAGATGCCTTTTTGGGGGAAAAACCCTGGATCCAGTTCTTCAGAAGGTAGATCATGCTATGGATCACTTCTCTGCTGCAGAGCACTTCTGAAGCACCTCTGCAGAGACCACTTCAGTTGAATGGCTACTTCATGGACTTAAAATCAAGTGTGTAGAGCTAAATTATCTCTGTAGATGCTTTGGCTAAACTTCTGGTAGTAGGCTATGCTTCTGAGATCTCTTAAGAAGCAACTACAGAAAACATCCAATGCATTTTCTGACCAACTGAAGGGTGTGATCCAGCTGGGTTCAGTACAGTAACATGACGCAAGGGTAATGTCATTACTCACCAGCTAAATTTCAAAGTATCTAAGATAGCAGCAAAATTTAAAGCATCTTTGTTTCTTGTGCCTTTTCATTCAGCAGTTGTTGATCCCTTTTAAAATAGAGGAAATGAAATTTCAAAATTAAATTTGAAAAAACCCCACACATTTAAAGTTAAACGAATTAATCAGATTTCAATCATGGTCTACAAAAACTGGCAACAAAAGTGGGAAAGACATATCTCCATTCCTGTCACAGAAAGAAAATCTTCCTCAAATCACTTTTTTTTAATTTTTCTAAACACTTTTGGTATTGTTTCCTTACTTGCCTACAGGATCATAATTTGCCCCTTCAAAAAATTTAAATGGTTCTTGAGTAGTTGCTTGGGTGCATGATTCATCTCAAATTATGTACAGTTTTCACCGTTTTCTGAGAATTGTCGCTGTTGTCTGTTGAGGCGGCAACCACACTGTAGTTCATTGAAAACTCCAAGTATTTTGTAAGCCAGATTTTGAATATCTGTTTAGTGGAGTATTTTTTGCAAATTCACGACAGTTATACTATGTGTAGAGTGTGACCTAATGGCCATCTGCTCTAAAGCAAGTGTTGGCCAATGCCTATTTCGGTACAACAGTGTAAAAACTGTTTTACGGGTTATCATACAATTTTATATCCAGGGGCTATTACTGAGTTAAAAATGAATTTTCTTTATTTCAAAAATTGTTTCCTTTAATTAGTGGCATTCATTCTTTTTGATAATCTAGTAGCTGAGAAGTAGTTTATGAAGATGGCCTAATCTCTCTTAATGTCTCTGTGAGTATCATGGATATTTCACTTCTCTTTCTAAACGAAATCTTTCTTGCTTACACATTCTTAACCTGCTCAAGCATTGAAAGCCAATAAACTACAGATTCTCTTAATTTAGAGTTGCTGAAGTTGCTGAACAGAAATATTTTCAATTTGATATTACTTTCATGATACAGGAAGCAATAGCATGAAAACCCAGACAAAGCATTCCTGGAACACGGACTGAAGATTTGATTTCTTTTTTTTCCTCCTTCAATAAAAGTGTGTGGAAGAGTTAGGGATGATACTCTAACATGCCAAATCCTGGAACAAAAAATAAAATTAATCAGATTTTTGCATTTCATCTATATTATCTCAAGAACAGGCATAGAAACCCCTTAATTAAAGACCCCCTCTACTTGTGAAAGACCATAAACCTGACTCTTTTCCAAACGGAGTCAATGAGGAAGTTCTGACTTAATAGGGAATTAGGGTAAGTCCACTAGCATCTAAATATCATTTATCTGTCGTGCATATTAAATACTATGTGTTAAAGTGTGTTGCAAAGCAGGTCAATATATTTCCTCTGTCTTATAGCCGGGATAGGTGAAGCATACAGGTGGCAAATGGAGAGGGACAGTATCCTCCATAGTAACACCTGACATAGTATGAGCTTCTGTACATCTTATCCGTCCTTATGCCTCTTCTCACTGTTGGTGCAAGAATGAAGGTGAGTCTCACCCACCCTTTCTTTGGCATGAAGTAATTTTTTTTAATCAAGGTAAAGCAGGGTAAAAAGGTAACACACTTTTTTAAAAAGGAAATAAAAAATTAAAGCTTGACTCAAGATCCCTTACCAGAATGGGCTTGGTTTATCCTAGCTCTGTTAATCACTTTACTGTAAGCATATGATGTACAGTGGTAGCCTACATAAGTAATTTTAAATAGAGTAAATTTGGCTTGGCATGTTTAATGAAAATAGAAGTATTGTTGGCAAGTGAAAATCAAGAGACTAGAGAAATTCAGACAGTTTTGAGAATTTTCTGTTGTTTAAGTATTATTGCTTTCAGACTACATTAAGTTCTGAGATTAGTCTGAAAAAAATTAATTGTACAAAATGCAAGGTAAATATTCCATTAATTTTCCTAATGTGACACAAAATAGAAAGATGCATGTAAAGCAGTTATTCTGCCTCTAGATTGTGTATTGCATAAAGTGCAACTTCCTGCAAAATGACTTAACCTGCACAGAGCGTAGAATTTTTGCTGCATGTACGATGAACTTCATGGCAGAGAAGCAAAAGTAATTTCCCTAATGACTGGTTGAAAATCTTGAGATCTGCAGAGCATCCACTTTTTATCTCTAGCAAAGCATACACGATTTCTATCTGCCTATTTATGACTCTGCAGTATATGACAGAGACTACTGCATCATGCAGTGTTGAAACAAAAAGCACATGTCAAAACTCAAGTAGGAATCTTTGAAAGGTCTCCTGAGGAAGAATCGTTCTGTTTTGTAACACAGCCTTGCCCTGAAAATGTCTCTGTAAAATGTGTCCAAAGGACTTATAACACTTTACTTAGTCCAAATGCCCTCACATTTATTCTCAAATACATTTAAGTGCATGAAAGCTTTTGAATTGCGGGTATGATTATGTGTAGCTGCTAAAATCTTATACTTTAAAATACATTGCAACACAGTTTGATTACCACAACTGCCTCACTGTCATGTCTCCCGTTGGGCTTTCCCTGCCCTCCTTTCACTTTTCTCTTTGCCATTTCATTTTGCGCGGGTGAAGAGCTGGTGTGCACGCTGAGGGCTTTGCAATGCCAGATGAGGTTGCGAAGAAGACAGCTGTCTAGTTTGGGGAAAATAACTTCTGTGTTGTGTTACGGTACATGGAACGGCACTGCTTTTTCAAAGGGGCAGGAAGATAGGGCTAGTCAGCTTTCTGCCAGCCCCCTTCAGTAACAAGGATCCAGTACAGACTACTACGATGAGTTTTACAGTACGTTGGTAGAGCCTGTTCCGGTTCCTATTGATGTCAGTGCAAAAGGTTCCTTTAATTTACTTGAGGTAGGATTAGACTGTTAATGAGTAGATCCCTGAGTGTGTTTAGAAAGTGTGCAGTTGTAACCAGCTCTAAAGGAGCATCTATGTTTGTCTACAATATTCTTTAATACGTCTTTGTAATCATAAGAAGACTAGTGCTTCAAAAGTTCCTTCTTTCTTTGTTGTTAGAAGACCAGGTTTAAAAGGTGCATCAACAGTGTTACATTTTCTCCATGAGTTGTTTATACTCTCTCTCTTTTTATACCTGAATACAAATCTAAACCAATAGTTGTTCTTTCTAGGAAGTATACAAGGCAATATATAGATGTGTACTACCACTGTATCATCATGTTTCTGTGAATTACAAGCTAATTACTTCAAAGTTTAAAATCTGTTCTCTTAGAAACTATTGCTCTTTTATTCCCAGAAATATAATATCGTCATAGTTTATCAACAGCATTGTCATTGATGATCTACCTGTTCTTATTTAGATATTGATAGCCTTAAACGTATGTCAGATTCTGTGTGTATGGAGTCTTAGATACCCACACGCATAGTTTGTGTGAGCTGTAAATGTAAATCAAAGGGAATACTCTGGGTGATAAAATAGGAAATTCAGGTTCATGTGACCAGCCAGTGCTAATGCAAATAGTTCTAATGTATTTCACATGAGACATTAGGCTGGTATTTTTGCTGTTTATCTCTAGTCCCGTCAGCTGGAAAGCTCCAAACTGATGGACTGTTTTTGAAAGAATATGAATAGCTCTTGTGCTGTGACCAGTATTTCTCCTGTTGATAATACTGTAACTAATGTCCATGTCTCTGTGTGTGTGTAGTGGCTGAAAGTATAGCTGACTTCCTACAAAATTTTACTGTATTATCAGTATTTAACCTCATTAGTTTATAAAGTACTGCAGAATACCTTGTGTACGAAAGGAGCAGAGAAGCACAAATTTAATTCTCTGTACTGCCTATGTACATACACACAAGTCATCAGTCCCATTTGGTACTTCTCTAAAATATTTGTAAATGTTATTTTAAATAAACATTTAGCTGGTTCATTATTAAATCTTTATATAAATTCCATCTTCTATAAGATGTTAAAAATCTTTAGAATTCATCAGCATGTCTTAATACTTGTGCTTGGCTAATGTTTTACATTTATAGGAGTTTTAAAAGGCAGGTGCAATGTGACATATCACAAGAAGCAAATTAAACTCTTGTAAAGCACAGCTGGAATGCTAAAAATGTGTATTTGTAATTTAAATATGTGACACCATCACACTGTAAAATCAGTTCATAATTAGAAAACATCTGTTTTTTCCCAATATGATGTCTAATAGTATATTTAAATAATTTAGAATGCAATAAGGGGAAAAAAAAAAAGTCAAGCTATAGTAAGTGATTCAGGACATTTCTTTCTTTTGTTTCAATGTCCTCTTCCAGATCTTTAAGTAACCCATCATTTTGAAGCTAATTCTTGGTTCACATTATAATCACCATTGATGAAATACATATGCCAAACATATGTGCTGTTATGACCTTATTGTCAGTCAAGAAACAGGTTTTGTAGATGCTATTGTTAAGAAGGATTTACACACTGTCATGTTGCTGGTTTTTTTCTTTTTTGATTATCGGAGAACCGAGTGTCAAATAAAAGTTGATTATTTTAACAGTGAAATTTACATGAATACATATATATATATAGTAAACACAATGATGTCTGAAGAGTTTATGATATCTGGAAACATACTTAAACTAGATTAAATACTGACTTAAAATGTATTGGGATCAATTCAAGTTTAACTAATAAAGTTTGAACAAAACCACAACTTCTCAAATGAAGTTAACATGGTAGATTAGCCACACATCTGTCATCAGTGTTCACGTAGGAGGGTATTTATATCGGTGTGATGAAAATCCTAATGGATGTTTTTATCCTGCCTGAAGTGTGCAAGCAGAGCATTGCCCTAGTTTATTGGCAGTAAACTGTATAACCTTTCTCTTGCCATTGCCTAAGCATCTATTTAAGATGAATAGAGGCCATACATTCCTGAACAGGTTTTGTGTTCTTTTTTCACCGACATACATGTATAAATGCTTGAAAGTCTTCACACATACTTGATAATGCCTAAAAAGCACACTAGGCTCAGTAGTACTGTTCAGAAAGATTTTTCAGCTCAGTAGCTGGGCAGTGATGTTAGTAAATACTGTGAGGTCCATCTATCAACTCTTCTCTGGGATGTGAATGTTCTGGAGAAAAAAATGTGTTCAGTTTATGTGCTTTCCATTTTAAATGAAACTAATTTTTGCCCTGGAAATGAGGAAAAAATCTAAAACTAACTTTCTGAGGGCTAGAGTACATAAAGTTAATGTGCTGCAGTTTACATGCATCTATGTCTCAATCGTCTTTTGTCAACCTCTGCTGCTGCAGCCCACCACAAGCTTTTCATCAGTTTATGCATTGTGCGCCAGGGCAAATAATGACAGAATATCTAGCTAAAGAAGGGGTACTTAATCAGCAATCAAGATTCAATTTGTTTTAATTTTAGCAGGTGTTTGTGAGGTACATTGATGGGAGAGATAATATGTACTGCTTTCATTAGCTCTCTTGTTTTTGTGCTTGAACATTTAAGAGCCAGATGTTCGGAGGTGAGCTGATCAGAATATTAAGTCTCCAGAGGTTGGTTTCCATAGTGTTTTACATTCCTTTCTTTATCTCCCTCAGTTCACCCTGAGCTATGAGGTGCAAGTGCTCGCAATGACAGACTACATCTCTGCTTCCTATTCAACTAAAGCTTTAAATTAGTCTAATTCTCTGTTTAAAAAAAAAAAAAAAAAAACAACCAACACGAAACCTACAAAAAAATAAATCCACAGAAAAAACTTTATTCTGCTAATCTGCAATTAATTCTTGGTCCTTGGGTCAGACTCATTTCTCACTTAGAACTAGTTTAGTTGATAAAGCTCTTACGGAAATTATTTGTTTTGTAACTGGTATTTTGCCAGGATGTTTTACCTCAGTAAAAACATGGAACTACTATCAGTCGGCAAGCTACTGATTCCATCACTTCTTAAGTTAAATATATAATCTAGATCATTTCTCTTGTTTTGGGAAAAAAAGAAGCAGCTGTAATGTCAGAATGCCTGAACGTGAGAGGGGACTGCAAAATGGACATTGAGAATAGCTTCAGTCAATAGGTGTTCTTTAAAAGAAAGCATACAGGCTATATTTGAATATCACAGGTTTTCTGTGACATAAGTTCATTGAAAGAATGCATTAGAGTAGACAATAGGATTGCAAAAGAAAGGGAACTTAACCTTTTGGTTTACATTTTTAGCCCCATAGGTAACAACCAGCAGCCCTGGCTCAGTAGCTGCTGCAGTAATAAGTCAGTATTCTCCTCTATAATAAAATCTCCCAATGTTGTGATTATGATTCCTTTTAGTAGAGAAAAACAAACCCAGAAATGAAGAGTTAAATAGAACTGCCATTGGCAAATGCTGTAATGTTTTCCCTCACTATTAATTGTTCTCTGTTTACTTTGATGCTCAAAGATTGCCCTGTTTTACAAGCATATTTTCTTAATTGTGTCACCTTGTACTGTAAGTATGTCAGAGGGGAAACATTTGCAAGTGATTAGATATGGACCTTTGTGTCACCAAATGTATGAGGTACATACCCTTATAGGATATAATTGTGATCTTTTAATATGCGGCCATTGACCCGGACTTGTTATTATCTATTATAGTTTATAATAATGTATCTCTTTATGATTAAATGATGATGCCCGGCAGAACACTATGATTAGCATTTCAGTTATTTATAGATTATGTCAGAGCAGTAATAAACATAAAATGCTGTTAATGTGTGGCTAATGAAATCTGGACATGAACAAGTTTATGAATTGATATAATTCATTTGAGTGTTCTAACTGAGCTGCTGGTTCTCGTCATAATTCAAAAGCTTAGCAGGGTTCACCGATTAGGTGGTAGACTAATTTGCTACAAAAAGTCAATGGGTTTTCATCGTCTTGGGCTATCATACACAGCATGGCTGATTGCATAAGGACTATACAAAGTAATTCTCATAAATATATTTATTAAGCTTAATATGTTTTGTGAGGTTAGGATGGAATCAGCCAGCGCACAACATATGTGGAACAAAATCACAGTGTGTTAGATACGAAAAAGATATGTTCAGTAAAATCATTCAGGACCGGATCGATGAAGGAGTTATTTGAATTTTAAAAAGTGAGCAATTCAATATCAAATATAAATGAGAGCCATAAAGAATGATACAGATGATTGACTGAGTGTGCTCGACGTTTATTTTACTTTGGCATCATAATTTCATTTCATGCTACAAATACAGTTTTAAACTTAGGTTACGTGGCGCTGAAATAGCTAAGTATATTTGCAGAGCTAATGGCAGTACTGCTTTCCTGTGGCTAGGAAAAACTGAGTCACATCTCACACTAGAGCGTGTGTTTCTACTTTCTTCAATAGCGTAGTCTATTGACTGCTACCTGTCCTTTTATAGCACTGTCTTTTGATACCAACATATACTGAGTCTTGATCATCAAAAAAGATGTTCCTAGCCTTTATAGGATATCATTTTGGGTTTTTTTTAAACAATGGACAAGTAGCGTACTGGATGTAATTTGGGATCTTTCTTTTTCATCAGAGTCTGTCAGTTCATTGGTTTCTTCCTCCCTTTCCTGTGACAGCATTCTTTGCTCTCTCCCATTCTTTACTTTCTTGCGTCAAATCCACCATTGGATTTGATTCATGAGCAGAATCCTCTATGCTACCCAGAAATGCTATTCTTTGGAAGTACTAGACTAACTTATATTCCCTGTGTAATTCTGGTTTTTTCAGTATCTTTACCTCTTCCAAAATGCACTATTTTAGAACCTTTTGTTTGAACATCTATGCATAAACTGCCTAGGCTCCTTTACGAAGAAAGAAAATCTGTTATGGGCTTATATAGAACCTCAAATACATTAGAAAATCACTCAGATAAGGTAAATAGCTGAACATTTTTATTTATTTATTTTTAATACTAACATACATAGTAAAATTCAACAAAAAGTATTAATAGATCTTAAAATATTGTAAAGAAGCAAACCTAAACAATCAGAAATTATTTAGTTGTTGTTGTTCTTATTTAAGAAACTAACAAGATTAGTTATGAGATTATGACCCTGGGAGAGTCTTGTTAATAATAACATTAATCACAAAATTTTCAAGTTTTTCTTCTTCCGTTTTAAAAAAAGCTATGTAGTTATTAAAAAGAGAGAGGGAAACGCTGCTTGAGAACATGGCTATACAGTTGTATGATAATTTCTTATTATAACAAAAGTCCAAACAGAACCCTTTTATATTCTCCTCTCACATCTTGATCCAACACGTGATCCGTATGAGGCCCTGCACTTTAATCTTCACTATCAGGTTTTTCTCTGTTGCTTCCCAATATCATTCACGTTACATGCATTCTTTCCTTGCGTTACATAAATCTTTGTCTTGTCCCGACAAAAAAAAGACTTATGTAATCATAAACCACACACCCCACGCACTCCTCTCCTTCTTCCCAAGTGGTTGCTTTAGAGCTCCTGGGGAGATTTAGAAAGAGATTCATACATTTTTCTAAAGCTGTTTTAGAAGAAAAGATTAAAGATGCAATTTTAATGCCCCTATATATGTTATCTTCTCTAGAATGTGGTGTGTGGACTAAGGTGGAATTCAAACATCGTAACAGCACTGGTGGCCCAGAGCTTGCTCTGCTTGTGTGCTTCATGTTCCAAGCAGGTCGTTGGATGTAAACCCCCTGTTTATGCTGCTGTTTCCATTTCCTGCATTGGTGGTGCAGAGGATGACTTTTCTCCTGCTGAGTTAGGAGGATTCCCAAATTTATGATGAAAAACAGTGTTCTGTTGTAGGTGGCAGCTCTTAGGTTATTTGTAGCATTGAGACTGTGAGGACTTTTAATCTTTGAGCATCTGTGGTTGGACCTAGAGCTGTCACATGGTGATTGTGTATGTGTGTGCACGTCCACCTCTCTCGTAGGGACATAATATTTGACTGGCTTTTCTTAGTGGCTTCCTGCAACTTTCCTAAGACTTAGGTGAAAAAGAAAAAAAACTTTGTAAAGGTAGTGAGCTGAAAACCATCGGAAAAATTCCTAGGTCAGAAAAGTCCTTCCCCTTAGCAAAGCGTCCTTCATGTAAGATCTAGAAAGAGAACCTCTATCGCATCTGTTTGCTATCTGCAATATCATATTTTGTATGATTCCTCCCCTCCACTGTTTATTTTAAATTTCTTCTTAGTTAATTAAAAATGCAGTTGATATTTTTTCCTGTGTCACAAATGACAATGCTAACATTTCATTTATAAAGTGATATGTGGTTCAACTTCTGCTCTTGATATTTTCAAGAGGCCAGTGATTAAAAAACCTATGTGGAATATGCTCTATTATTGCCCTCTCTAGGCATTGTCGCATAAAACCTTAAAGGTTCTGGTGCTAAATCCCCAAGGCAGCATTCTGATACATGCCAGATGTTCACTCATGGGAGAGATAAATGTTTAATAATTTTTGCTATTGTTACTGTTTTTACAATGTGTTATACTGCCATGGCTTGCTAAGGCTAAAGCTCTGTTTTGCTGAAGGAACAAGCATATAATAAGTAAGATGTTTACATTTCCATCATCTTGGTTTTGCTTAACAACATGGGAGATTTCAACCTGAAGCACAAGTAGCCCAACCCTCTCAGAGTTGACAAAAGGGTTTAACTGTACAATCTGAAATCCTGTTTCAGGGAAGAAAGGCTGCTAAAACCTCCAGTTGGTTTTAAAAGTCTCAAACTTTATTTGGCTCCAGGTAACAACTTATAACCTATTCACACAGATTCCAGTGTAAAACAACAATTAAAAAAAAAAAAAAAGGCTTGACCTGCTATGTTTCTTTATCCGAGATGAGTAGCATTAATCCCATTTGCCTGTGATATTTGCACCTTGTATGTCCAGTGTAATAGAGCAATATTCATCTTTTTAAATTAGACAAGTGCCAAAATTTTTAAAAATAATATATGCTCGAGTGAAATTGATCCCTGTCAAAACACTGGTAATGTCAACAAAATTACTCTGGATTTTGGAGCTAGTGGGAGCTAACAAGAAATGGGATTAATTTTTCCCCGAAAATGGAAATTGTCTGGATAGAAACCTCAAAACCTGAGGCAACAGATTGTGGCAGGTTTGGATAAAGTCTGGATTTTCAGGTATCTTCTGTGTAACTATGAGGAGCTCCATTTGCAAATGCTGCTCCTTCTCTGAAGCTTCAAGAGCCCGTGCAATACTTGATGGAGCAATGCTGCAGTGTATCTTTCTATGAAGAGATTTGAGATCTTCTAGGGTAAAATAGTAGTTGGGGTAACTGGAGCTTGAAGAACGCTGGTTACTAGTAAGTGACCTTCTGTCCTTCTCCACAAATACCTTCAGTTCCCAATCAACTTTCCCCTCTCTTTCTAGGTGTGTCCCTTGTGATTGAGTGATATCTGAAATAGTGGCAGGTACGGTTTTCCTTGCGTGTCCCATATCAAGCAGGAGGAGGGGAAGAGCAAAGGAAAATTTGTGAGTCTTAAGTGATGAGACACGAGTATGTCCTAGTTAGATTGTATATGCTCGCTACTCATCTCAAAGAACAGTTATTGAGAAATGACCTTCCTTCACTAGCCATAAGCATCCTCAAAAGAGCAACCTTCTACAAAGAAAAAAATGTACCTCCTTTGCCTCTCTGTTTGTCCTGAAGGGTAAGCAAGGTAACACAAAACTGAGGATCCATCTAATTTAAGAAGGATGTTTGCTGAGCTCTTTCTCTCATGCACATCCACTCTTTCACATATTCACCTTTCCCACTGCATTATCTTAATGAAATGAAGTAAACCCCCCCATCTCTCCAGTTCACCCTTGTCTAGAACATGTAATTGTTTATTGCAGATTTCCTTAGGCTCTAGATCTTCACTGTTTAGGCACTGAAGACCTAATTCTGCTGTCCTAAATAAGGATGGCAGAGTTGGATCCACATCAAAATCAGAAAAAGGTGTATGGATATAAATCTGAGTCACAATTTTTCTCTGGGTCAAGCTGATAAAAAGTCATCTTATTCTGTGAAAGGACGTTATCCTCAAGGAATAAAAAAATTAGGAATACAGGTCAGACTACTTTCAGAATTCAAATCTTGTTTTTAAAATGAAGGATAAGGTTGGTTATCTGTAAATTTGTAAGTTTGGCGTCCTATGTCGTACACAAAATAGTCCTTGAGAATACGGAGGAATATGGAGGAATACGTAGGTTTGAAGATTTAATTAAACAATGGGGCAGTTTTTTCCAAGCAGTGATGATGCAGTGTAACTATGTCCATTTGCAAAGGGTGTATCCAAGTCCACAGTCTGAGCTAACTAGTTAAATCTGTCTTTCCATTTTGCATATGTGATGACTGAGTGTATCAACCATAAAAAAAAAAAAATTGTGCTGTCGCTTGCCAGCTGGTAAAATTCTGATGAAATGCACATAGAAGCAGTTTATCAGCATTTACCTATCTTCAGAAAATAAAATACCTTAGCTTTGTTTGAAAGGCATAAAACATCCATGGGTAAGTTTCTGATTCATCATTCTAACAAAGTTCCAATTCTTTGTATAGATTCCGTCTGAGGGGAGTATTGCACTTCAGATAGTTCTATTAATAGAGGTTAGCCCAATAATCTTCTGGCAGTTCTGCTGTATTTTCTTATATCTTACTCCGTGCTGACTGTTAGTATTGTACTTGGCATGATGCTTTACCTTGGAAAACATTTTTAATAGCTTCTAGGATTTAGCTGTTGTTTCCAAAATGTTCATCTCAACTGTAATGTGACAGGAAAAAAGGTCTTAGATGATGCAGAAGAATTTATAAAAACAAAATAATTTGCTTATTACTTTTAAAGTTTTCTTTCATTTATCTTTCTTTCATTTATTTTTAATAAATACTTTTATTTAATTTAATAAAATACTACAGATCTAAAAACCATTTAATAGTGATGTTTAAACTCTGGATAAAACAAAAGCAAGAAAACAAATTTATGAGCTAGATTCACCATTTGATATAAGTTTCTGTAGATCCTATTAATGTCAATGAATGTAGGCACATTTAGATTGTATCCTCCTGTCCCTACTGATCGTATGTTTTATATTGTGTTGCCAGTAAGTTTGTATAAAACAATTTTCAGAGCATTTTCCTCCAAGCACAGATTCAAGCCTGAACAGAAGGTAGTAAAGGAATTCTAAAATTTTTCACTGTACTTCCTAAATTCACCATATGTAAGCATGGTCAAATTGCTAAATAGGCTTTCAAAATTATTGATGCCCGAGTGAGTTAGAAGGTAAAAGTAGTAGTAGCAATGAAAATAGTGGTAGTAACAATGATGATAAATGATGGCTCTTGTTGTTTAAGTCAGGAAATTTTCTTATTACATCTGACAAGTAATGCAAACGAAATCTAGGGACTCTTAAAGCTAGCCCCAGACCAGGCTATCAAGAGGTGTATATTATATATGCTGTGTTATTCTTTTTTTAGTGTTCTGTGTGCAAAAGATACATCGATATTACCTTCCTTTTCTTAACTTACAAAATTATATAGATAAAAATATAGAAAACAGTGTCTTAGCCAACCAATAATAATGACACAAGTTAAAACAGCTACAGTAAATGGTAGAATTGAGTTCTTAACTTCCAACTTTGACTGGAGGGAGCAGAGGAATGTCATGACCTTGACAAAATGTAATTGTGAATTTCTTAACTTTTCTGAGCTAGTATCCAGTCCTGAGATTGCATCCAGGATCCTCCTGTCCCATCTCATGGAGGGACTTTCTGGTAGAGATGCTCAGAAATAGAGGGGCTGCAAGATGACTGCCAAGGAGGGAAAAAGAGGCCAACAAACGGGGAAGCTGCTTGTCTTTGGATGGTTCTCTCCAGAGAGCGTTTTAAATGTAACACTACTGAACTTAGCTCTGCCATTTAATTTTATATTTCTTTGTTGGCTGAACTCTGAAGTCATTATGGATTCAAATGCAAAGACTACATGACTATTTAGAACCCCCAAATCATGAGAAATGATGGTGAGTTCAAGGATCCGGTAGCTCCATCTTCAGATTGATGATCATCTCAGAATTATATATAAATGTGGTACCTCTCCTTCCCATTTATTCCAGTTCCTGAAATCCTTTTTGTTTGCACTTACATGGTGGTCATGAGGTTGAGTCCCTTGCAGTAGCAAAGAATGATGTAATGGGCATCTGAAAGAGAGAGAGGGAGTGGGAATGAAACGTATTGGGAATTAGATGATGGAAAGTAGTAGGAAGGTGAGGCTGGCACGGCTTGAGTTTTACGATAAAGAATACTGTCATAGCAGAAGTAACGTAAATTATTAAAATGAAAGGTGAGCATAGGTAAGCCAACAATTACTTTTTTAATTCAGGATTTTTAATTCAGTTTCAGTGTTTGGATATAGTGAAAGCTGCAGAAATTAATTTCAAATATTTGGGTTGTCATTAAGGGTGTTACTGTTCTTAGCATTTGCACCTATCATAATGTTATCATTTGTTTTTGTCAGCCCTAATACAGGAATCACTTTTGTTATCTGCAGTGGACGTATTTTTTTGGAATCCACTGAAGATAAGAGCCTGTAGAATATAATATCTTTGGTGTGCTAGCTATAACCAACAAACTACCAAACATTTAGGAGCTGATATACAACAGGGGGAGTAAATGGCAAGTGGAAATTAGTTCACATTCGTAAAGAACGGTATAATAATTGCTCCTTCTGTAATTCTTTTCTCCTGTTTCTTTTAGTTGTGGGAAGACAGGATTTTATATGTATTAAATATGTTATAGGACAATTACTTCTGTTTCAGCCAAGCCTGAGTTGATAATTGTGCTGTAATGTATTATAGCATACAGAGTCCTGAACTAGCTTTTCCTTCCTATATTGAGATCTTTATAATTATGTTAATTAATAAATAATAACTTCTGATAGAGAGAGAGAATAACAGCAAGGTTGCAGTTGGTAGGTACCATGGGGCTATTTCAGCTGGGAGATGCCTATATTTGGAACATTAAATTTATTTTAACATAACATTTTTTGTGGTTTTTATAACTTACATATTTCTTCTGCGTGTATACAAATAAGCACGTGCATATAATAAAAAGCTATGCATTTACACATTCATTATACACAGAAGCAGACAGAGAAGGGAGGAGAGCTACAATAGATTATGTGTGCTGTAGAGCTACATAAATGGGTTGTGGTCTTAACTTAGCTTCTCCTGATTACTGGTAAAAAACTAATTAGGTTTTGTCATTTATTCACTTGGAGTTTTGTCTCATTGAAACCTTGCTACTCTATTTAACCTACTTCTAGTCTGCAAATATCTGCTGCCATGTTATGTTATGCTTTTTTGCTTAAATTAAGTCCTGAATAATACAGCATAGCACATACAGGAGAATGAAAAGTTTTCACATTTTTAATACAAGACTGATTTTATTATATTACTAGAGAAATAAGTTAGATTGCTCTTGCAGTCTCAATAAATCACACATGAAGTCTTCTTTTTTTCTAAATTAAATTTTTATTTAAATAAAAGTGTTATGTTTGTATTTGAACTGACAGCTAAATCTGATAATTAGAGTGCATGAAGTTGGCTTTGATTGGCATTGTAATTGGATTGTCATTGGGCTGAAAACCTATTATCTTTGGATCATGCCCCATGAAATCTGTTGAAGAAACTTTGCTGCCAGTCATTAAAGCCACCATCTTGGCTTACAAATTAGGTTTGAAAGGCTTTTTACCACTGGGAATGTAATTTAAACCACTGCAATTGCACTCCCATTAATTAAAATTATATTAAAATTATGGTTCATTTTCTAAATATTTTTTTCATATTTTATTAGACATACTTATTACTAAATGCTTAAGAAATTACATAGCAGAGCTAGTAAAATTATATTTTAAGATAATCCATCATTTCAGCACATGCTACTCAGCATTAGTGGAATTAGTGAGTGTGTTGATCATTAAAGGATATACTATTTATGTTTTTCACTACTGGTTTTCATGAAAATAAAATATAATTATAAACCACTCTTTTTTAAAAAAAAAGAACATTTCGACTGAAAATTATAGTTAATGCTCGTAGAAAATTTAGACAGAATCCTCTTTAAAGTGAATTTAGTTTACTGGACTGTTGTTTTCCATATATGTATTTTCTATATAAGTCACAGTTGAATATATTAAGCTGTATAGAGGCATGAATAGAACAGTATTTTTTTTCCACATAACACAAAATGACAGTTATGCTGTGATCAAAGTTGATAACAAAGAATATAGGCTTGTAATCTGTGCAGGTTTTGCCATGAGAATTCAGCAATGATGACTTTTAAAATTGCTACAACTTTGCCCTGCAATATAAACATGTAAGCAGAAAAATTCACGGGAGGAGCTTCAGCAGCCCTTCAGTGGTTTACGTAGCCACTGGAGGATGTGGCTGCCTGCATCCCAGGCATGGCCATGCCACGGCGTTGGGTCTCTTCGTGGAGATTTTGGGCTGAAGGGGGTGTCCAATGTGAGTCAATTCTTACACCCGTTCATCATCCATCCATCCTCAGCATGTACAGTACATGAAACTGGTCATTCTAACAACTCATACAGTATTTGTTGACACTCTTTTATCTAATTATAGTTTTTATATAAAGCATTGATAATATTTCAAACTACATTTATTAAGCAGAAAGTTGATTCTTTTAGTAGAGCAACATTTCTAAATACATTCCAGTAAAATGGAACCATAGGTAAAGTAAGATGAGAATAGGCATTCCTGGAGGAAAGCACTAGAATATCAAACTAGTGCATGAGGGCTAACAGCATTTTATTTTAGAATGAGCGAAACATCTGAAATCTGTGTTTCCAAAAATTTTCTTTCCAGCTACTATGCTGACTATATTATATTACTTCTCACGTAGTAGAGTTTTTGAGTAATAAAGAAGCATATGCTTATCATTTCCTTTGGGACGCTGCGTTCCTATTGTCTGTGAGGTGCTGTCAGAGAACATGGATCTCCAATCTAGTTGCAGGCCTGCCTTGGCTTTGCAGTAGTCCTGCAGCACTACTTGGAGTTCTCTATGTGGTTTTTTTTTTTTGTTCCCACATGAGGTACTTCATCCAAAGAGGTACCTCATTGCTCAGCAAGTCAAGGCCTAGAAATTCACTTCTTTTAAGGTTATGATTCCCCACTTGATAAACCGCAGTGGGATTCCACCTGAAATCCCTGGAGTGCTTTAGACTCCCCATGCTACCTCTTTAGTCTGTGAAACCGCTGAACTCCTTTAAAAGTACCATTTTCAAATGAAGCGTATATATTTAGACTTGACTTCAGCTGTTCCCATGTGTGAATTTGCTTACTCTGTACTGCTTAAACATTGTTCTATGTGTTAAGAAATTCTACATTTTTCTTCCTAAGAGGATCTTAGTTATTTTGATTTATGTGGATCTAAAGTGAACTTTTACCTTACAAAGTAAGCATCAGAGCTGTAAGAAACTTGGAATATATTGAGTTTAAAAAAAAGTAAATCCCAAACTGGGTTTGGAATATTTCTGTCTGGCTTTTACATCGGTGAGGATTGGGATGATGCTCTGTAACATGAATAGTTAGTAATTTCAGAGTCATTAAATAAACAGTTGTTCACCTGACCTCCCTGTGCTTTGACTGACCTCTGTCATTAGGTCTTCCTACTTAACATGACCGTGTGTACACCGATAATGCAGCTCTGTAGAATATTCCCTTGCATTCAACTGGTATTTAAAAACCAAGAAACTTCATTAGTTTGGGGTTTAATGTCAAAATATCAGTGTTTGGTGAGACTACAGTGTACTTCTGTGGGTGCAAATCTGAGGAAAATGAAGGAGTACACTTTCAGAAAAAGAAGAGGATGAAGTGTTAACACCTTTTTCACTTTAAGAGGCATTGGATAAAATGTGTACATCTTTCTGAGATGAGGAACTAGTGTACAGGTCTTCTTTCTCCTTCAATGTCATCCTTATTGCCAGGCTGGTGAAGAAGGTCCCTTATTGTTCTCTCACTCTATTTCTGTGAATATTTACTCTTTTCTAAAAGGTGCCACTGCCTCCATTTCAGTGGCCAAGACTGCCCTGCGGCTTTGAACCTCCTCAGTTTGAAGAGGGCACTGAATCGAGATGTTTTCCTCTCTCTTACGCTCCCCCCATGGTAAAGATTACTACTTAAGAGGTGAGTTACAGCAGTGTTTCTGAATGCAAGGAAGGTTGAACTAGATGATCTTTTGAGGCCCCTTCCAACCTGGGGTGTTCTATGAGTCTATGAAGAAGTCACAGTTCTGTTCTTTGCACTGAACACATCAGCATAGGTTAAACAGTCAGATTCAGCGCTGTACAAGGTTTGGGCTCAGGGAGACCTAGTGGGTAGTTAGTTAAAATGTAAATGTATTGTATACGGGCAGTGAGAGAACTCTTTATAGGAAAGCAGCATTAGAGGAGAAAAGGCAAGGGACACGGGGCTTGCAAACATCTGCATAAGATGTGGTTGTTATTCTTGAACATAGACATCTAAGTTTCACTAAACTCTAAGATCAGATAAATTTTTTCAAGTTCTGTAGCCTTCCTCACCTAACATGTTTAATGTAATATATGATGCATTCCACAAATTCTGTAACAGAATACGAAATAACAAAAAAAATGCAAATTCATGGGAATATTGTATTCAGCAATACTTTGCAGTATTTAGAGAGACCCATATCTTTGTGGTCAATGCACATGAATTTCTGGTTTCAGCTGAAACAGTTAAATGTATTTATTTTTCAGAGTAATTATTTGGGGATAGAAGTCTGTTAAATACTGGTAGATTATTCCCGTAGTTAATCAATTAATAAAGGAGAGCTGGCAGGATCAAAATGATTGGCAGATATTCCTGGAATAAAGAGTATAAAATGTAAAAATGGCAGATTTCTGAACAAAAAGGAAAAAAAGCCTTAGAAAGTGGTTTACCAATGCGGATTTGAATGACAGTGAATCTGGCATTTCTTCTAAATTAAAAGCACCATTTTTTCACTGTTGTTTAAGATGGGCAGAAGTCACGCTGATTCTGAGTGCTGCTGAACTAACTGCTCTGTTTCTGTAAGGTACTGGGAATAGATCAAACCACTGAAAGTGGTTTAAGCACATGCAAATCCATTGAAGTTACTGACACTTTCATCTGCTTCTTCAGTAGCTGGGGTTGGCCCACTGAATCTCAAAATAAAGAAAAAATATGTTATTGCTTTACTTTTTGTTAAGTTCAGCTCTATCACTTCTGGCACAGGTTTCATTTTATTACATCACGACTAATTATGCCAGCTCACTTTCCAGTAAGATACTGACTTGTCACTTCAGTTTTTTCAACGTTTTAGTTTTTCTGTTCTGTATCTTGAAGAAATCTTCTCTCTCTAATCCACTGCCATAAACGATTAGTCTGTAATATGCATGGTGGCAGCCGGAAGAAAAATAAAAATTGTTAACTCACAAAAGAGAAAGGTAATGGCAATCAGCAGTGCTTTGGAAACCAGTCTCCCTGGTTTATTGGTTCAACTATTCAGTTCACCTTAAAAAAAACCCCAAACCACTCCAGCCCTGCCCTTCTCCCTTTGCATCAGTCACAGAAGATAAGTGACTCTCTCAGCAGAGAACTGGCTGCATGCCCATTCCCCACAAACAAACTGGAGATTTAACTTCCTTGCTTGCATACCTGAGTGACAGCTTGTATAGTTTGCAATAAGGCACTGAGGCACTGTTAGTTGTTAACACTGAAGGGAGCACTCAAAATAGGAGCAGTAAGGCTGAATGTGGCCATAAATGCCTATGTGTGGAAAAGGCACCAAGTCAGGGGCTTGGAGGTCGGTTTCCAGCTCTGCCGTAGCTATTTGTGGGGCAGAAGGCAAGGCATGCAATCTGTCCATGCCTGCGTTAAGAATGAGCAAGCATCTGTAAAAATGGCATAGTATTAATGCTTTTATCCCATATTTTGTCTGTTTTTCTCATGAGGAAGGTTGTTTAATGCCTATTACTAGCACTATGCCTGCTTGGAACTTCCGGATGCAAATGTACAATAAGGAAAAATTATTAATAATCAAATTAAAGCACTTAATCTGACTTAAAGGCACATTTTACTACCTCCTCTCCTGCTACTTTTTTTCCCATTGTGTTACTTAGATTCTCTACATTAAGCTAATATTTATTCTTCTTGCCACAGAAGAGCAGCAGAGTAAATAGGATTTTGTATAAGGAAGCTGGTGGAGTTAAACAAACAAGAAAGTGGCCAGTTCTAACCTTTCCTGTGTGAGCCTCAGCATCCCCCAAAGACCCAAAGCCCGTTTCTCAAGCCCACTCCAGTGATCCTGTCTGTACTTGCTTGCACGGAGCCAGGGCAGAGCCCTTTTCTGTTGCACACAATGAGCCATATCCTCTGCTGTGTAAATTGGTCATAGTTTCACTAAGCCCATGGGAACTACAGCTATTTAAGCAAGCTGCAGATCTACCCCATGAATTGCTTCAGCATGTCTGAACTCCCCAAGCAGGGCTGTATTAAACTGACTGCGGTGTAGAAAATCGTGTGGATTTGTAATGCAGCGTACTATCTCTTTCAGGACAAAATGGTGGGTCAAACGCACTCTCTTGTTTCTGTACTGAAAATGGTAGAATTATGCAATGTGTCTTTGACCTAGAAATCAATACTGGCTGCTTAACTAAAGAAACAAATCGTGGCTGTGATGGCCAATAACAAACTGATGGTTGTTTCTTTGTTCTGTTTCTTCTTCTGTTAAACTAACTGCTAAAGGGCAAGAAAAAATGACAGAGTTGTAAGCCATAAAGAAGTTTTTGGTCTCCTTTGTAGGAGCTCATCTTTTCATAGACCGGTGCCAAAGCGCGTAGGTACCTTCCATGTTAAATACAAAGAAACTAATGCTCGAAAAAGATACACGCTTCAAGCAAAGAGAATCAAATGAACTTCTGATAAAAGTCAGACCAAAAGGGAACAGTGCATTGCATCATGTGTTTATCGTCCACTTGCAACCGTTTATAATGAAAGCATGGGAAATCAGTCCTCATCAGACGCTTTTTTTTATCAGATACATTCGACATATAAATAGCATTATCTGTAATTAAATATGCTCCGGCAGACCCCAAATTGACTGTTGTCACAACCAAACTTACAGCTGACGCTGCTGCAGAATGGGCGAATGTTTGCAGTGTTCCCAGTGCAGGGGAAGGTCGCTTGCTGATTGTCTGAATAAGCCAGATCTGGTTTAGGTGCTTTCTGAAGAAGATACGGCAAATTATGTTATCAGTACTTCTGATATTGGAAGATGTATCTGGTCTGGAGAATAGCTTTGAGAGATGCCTAAGCTGTGCAGAGGAATGAAACCGCCTGGTCCTTGCTTGACCACTGATCTTGCACAGAGGATTGTTATTGCCAGATCTCATCAATACCTGTGTTTCCTTGTGCAAGTTCACAGTCCCAAATCAGCTGATTATTTGGGAAATACACACAGAAACTGTTTTCCAGATTTGTGCAGTTGTAGTACATACCACATGCGTGCCACGTGTTAATTTGTTTACTTGGAGATCAGGAGGAAAACATAAGACAGAAGAAGTTTACAACCCAATTAAAACTTATTATCAAAAAGCAGCAATAACCCTGTGTAGAACAAATGAGCCCTGGGTTCTGGCTGTACCTCGGCATCCTGATTTGTTCAGTGCTTAAAGATCAATGCGGCTTCCTGCAAGATAGCTGGAAATGTGAAAATCTGCAAGGAGGTTGCACCATAATTTTCACCTAAGGCAGGAAGACGATAACTTTAATAAACACAGAGCTGCAGGTCATATCTTCCTACTTTTTCCCTCCCAGCCCAATTAAAACAACAGCCTTTAATTCCGATTTAGGTTTTCCCTGTCTTTCTGTCTGTATTTATTTACTCCTACTGCCAGTTATGCAGAATTTTAATGTTTTATTTTTCTCTAGTTAAAAAGTTGTGCTTTTTTCAGTGAGTATCCAGAAGTAAAAGTATTTTAAAATTGGCAGAACTATTCTTCCTAACGATGTTCACAATAGAACCCCCAACCCTTTGTCTGAAATTGCACATGTTAAAAAATGGAAAGAGGCAAGACAGTCCTCAGCAATCTCAAGATCTACAGACTTAAGCACAGGACTGGGAGCCAGAAGATCTTGAATTACATCCCAGTGTCTGCCGCACACAGGATTAGTAATACTTTGCACTCACATTAGCACTTTGCCACTAAATAAAGTTTGGAAGTGACATTACAAACGGGGAAGGAGCGGCTTGGAGAAATGAAGTGACAAATCCAAATTGGCACAGCTAGTTAGTGTCAGAATCAGGATTACAGTAATTCTTGACAAGCCGTTTAACCTTCATGAAGTTCAATTTTTACACCTTTAAAATGAAGTAGATGATTTCCACAAAAAGCAGAATGTGAAAATGATACCCACTGGCATAATTAAGTAAATACATTGTTCAAAAATTACTACTCCTCTTCTACAACTGTGGAGATTAAGCAGGGTATCTGTACAACCTAGTGCTACTCCAGGGAAGCACATCTCTTAAGGCTTCTTAAGAAGCAATGGTGATGAACCAGCTCCTCCAGTGAGATTGCTTAGAGCTCCCAAGGAAAGGCTGCCAATTTTCAGTCACCTCCATTGGCAACACTTTAAATTAGATTACTTTGAAGGGGGAGGCAGGTTATAGTGAATTAGCATTGGGCTGGACATCAGCAAACCAGAACTGATCTGTTGGTATACCTCAGACATTGACTTATTAGACTTAAAGCTTCAAGAAATTTATCCTGATTATTAGAGCACAGGAGTTGCAGGATGCTTTGGTGTTGTCATTGACTTCTCAGCTTGTCAGCAAATCAGCCTGGAGTTTTGGCTAACGTGTAAATATCTGGCCAACTCTAGTTGCTCACTTTTTGTGATCAGTTCCTAGAATAGAGATTTCAATCAAAGCCTGCTATTTGCATGATCTTTTATCTTTGCTTTTTTAAATAACAAGTTCATCTTCATTAATTGGAATCCCATCTTTCCACTTTACAACTGAACATATTTGGAGTGTTAGGTACAAGAAAGATTGTGATCAAAATAATTTCTTATACCAAAAAAAATTATACAAAGTGCTTCCTTTTATTTAAGCTGGCACTGTCTTTACTAGTTTTAGTCAACAGTGGTATTTTCCTTATTATCAAACATGCTGTGATCTTGTTTAGGAAGTTAATAGTAAACAACAAGAAACAGGTAACTGAAAATAAATATATGCTGTTTGTATTTTTGTAAACATAAAGGTAACCTGCAGTCCAAAAAAAACATTTCGACATTCATTTCGACATAGGCAAACCGGTATTTATCCTTGTTCATCAAAACACTTTACCATATGCTTAAAAGCAAACATCCTCTTAATACCTAATGTCTCTAGAGGAAATACGTACATACAGAATGTCTACATACCCCTCCGTTTATAATCAATGTGATGTATGTTTTTGTGATCAGGAGTAGAATTTGATCAATATTAGCTATCAATTTGAAGTTAAAGCCAGAAACCTCTTCTGTTTGGAGGAAGCTGTTCATCATATTTTCTTGTTTTTTTCAGCTTCCTTGACACAGTTAGGTTACAGTTTGATAGGGAATGGTAAAAAAGAGAATTATTACTAGTATTCAGAGAAGTTGCATTTCAATGCACATATCCTAAAATACAGTAAATCTTACCCTTGATTACAAATTCCAAGTGTTTTTGCTAGTGGAGGGTTCTGTATTGTTACAAAATGTATCAGTGTGCAGCAGGATATTTGTTGTATTTTTCAGGATGGATTACTAACTTAACAGAAAAAAAAGAAGATTGTGCCTGTCATGTTTAGGAGAATTATGTTTTTGTTTTATTAACTTGGATTATTTTGGGGGGATGTTTCTTTTCTTCTCTTTATTTTTCCTGTGACTCTAAAACGCATGTTTTGTTCTCCCTGCCCTGGCTGCATTGCTCTAGTGCTGTACACAGAACAACCCTGATGAGAAGGCTGCAAGTGGGGTGACATCTTCATGTTCTTTCCACGTAACTTTTAGCATCTCGCTCTTAGACTGGAGATGGGATCAGCGTAGATGTGTTGCAACAAACATCTTGAGCTCCAAGCAGGCAACTGCCCTTCTCTTTTTTTGTGGCAGTTACTCTAGGTTGAGTTAGTGCTGTACAGATGAGCCCTTCACCTCTGATCAGAAGCTTTGTTTTCTTGGAAGGAGATCTGGAAGAAATTAGATATGCTAATTAAAGGAACAGGGTGATGGCACTGAGTTGCCACTTCATGTAATATTGGCTTTGTAGAGATGATCGTCTGAAAGTATAGTTAAAACGCTTCCAGGATAGTTTTTTTTGTGTAAAGCTGTTAAAATGCTATAGAGATTTAGCATAATGGTTAACATCAGAAACTGAGTATTTGTTAAGAGATTCCATGGCATCCAAAATGCTGATGGTTTGCTTCATGCTTAATTAGATTCCCCGGCGCTAGCCTAAAAAACGTTTGTCTGTTCTTGATGTGACCAGATAGACTTCATCTGAATTACACTGTTGCAAATGTGGAATAATCAGCACTGGTCTCCTAAAAACAAGGATCAATAATGACAAATGTGCACTACCCAATTTTTGTTTGCAAAGAGAGCGTCAAAGATGACCAACAGGCTTTGCTGTCCTCCCGCCTCCATGAATGCAAACTGGAAGTGCCACCAGTGAACTCTGTACGCTTGTTCCAATGGAAGGGGTAGCTAGGATATGCCTAAAGGAAAATCAGTCCTGTTTCCTTTTTGAGAAGAAACCTCAAGTGGTACTAGAGAGCAAGGCCCTGAATCTGCCATTCCAGTTTTTATCAATTGAATGGCATCGACTTAATTTGTTCCTGATTCTGATTTCTAGACAGAGCTCTGGAGTCTCTACCTGCTGTAAGCCTGGATTTTGGAAAGTGGAGAAGACCTGTTTGAAGTTGCATACTGTAGTTTCCTGGAGGTTTCCCAAACCCAGTTCATGTATCTGTATCTATATCTATACACAGTGTTTCATCTCACGTACAGCTCTAGTTATCACCTTGATTTTAATTTGGGCACATAGCAATGAACATCCCATAACTCTATATTTTCTTTCCTTATAACGGTGCTCAGGTGCAACACCCAGTAGTTCAGGGAGACTAAGGAAAGTATTTTGGCAGGGTTTTTATGCAGAATATTGTGGAGTTTTTAGAATGTGGCATATAGTTGTCTTTTGGCAACATTTGAGCCTTCAGAGGAGCATCGTGCTGCTTTAGCTACGCTTGCAGACCAGTTATGCTTTCCACTTTTTAAAAATGCCTTTAAAAAAATCTCTGTGAGCTTGACACCCCTTTTTTTTTACAGCTGACATAGCCAGTAGTTATGGGGCACTGCACACAGCGCATGCAGTAAAGGTGAACCACACCACAACATCTGTTCTTACTTTTTTCCCCCCTTTCTTTATGAACTGAATATCTTTTGGGTAACTCTGTTTCTAATACCGTGGGTTAAGATTGATTTACACAGGCCACTGTAACTGTAGTATATCTTGAAATCTGAAACTACCTGAGGAGTGCTGGCACAGCATAGTTTGTTTATCAGCACTGGATTTGGGGGAAAAAGAAATAAAAATCCTGTGTTGCAATTTAACATGGATTGCTCTAGCATAAGCAGTAATTTAAAAACTGCAATAATTGCACCTACTTTTATAGCCATGGTGAGAAACTCTAGAAAACAGTTTGTGGGTCTGGTGACAATCTACAAACATATCCTGGTGAAAATTAGTGGAAGGAAACACTTCAATGCTTTAGTTCTGTCTGATCTTGTATCTTGTACCTTCTTTTTCAAATATGTTCCAAATATATTGTGTGAAATTTTCCTTGTGAGTGCAGTAGAGAATTGTGCTACACATAGCTGCGGTGCACTTCAGCTCTCCCACTAGACAGAGCTGCTCTACATCATTCCTCTACTAGAGGATATGAATCAGTGTGATTTTAGGTCCCAAAAGTAGTGACTGCTTCAGTCCTATGGATGCAACCAGTCCCCTTTGGGACCTCCTGTTGGGAATTAGTAAAATTCTTCTTCTAGGAAAAGCAGCCTTTTACGGAGACAGTATTGGGGCCACCCTGAAACTTCTGAGGAACAGCATCCTGCTCCAAGTGCCATGGCATGGAGAGATGTAGTGTGGTCACTCCTACCTGACAGGCTGTCTTGTAAGATTAACAGTCAAATACATCTGGGAGATGTATAATGTAAATTAACAGTCAAATACATCTGGGAGATGCTACTAATAAATTTTTGCTGGCCTCATGTAACACAGGGCATGCACTAGAGAAGCATATTTGGTTAAAAACAAAAGTTTCAACCTGAGAAAAAACTATTAAAAAAGGCTAGACAATCCATTTACTGTGAAACACCACTGTATAAAATGGGATTTTGGAGTATATTTCACTTGTAAATTGCCATTACACTGTACTTGTGAAATAATGATGTTAGTGACAATTTCAAATCTATCTCCTGATGTACATTTTGAACATCATGGTATCCTCTTGTTTCCCATTTTTTACTGTTCAGACCCTCCATAGAATATTATTGTCACTGCAGACCTTTTATCCAAGGACTGTTGATCACGGCACAAGAACTGTCATCCTATTTGCATTCTGTGGATGCATCATTATTCACAACATTTGATGTCCATAAAACACATTAAAACTATTTCCTTGAGCAAAAATAATCAGCTCTCTGCTGTACATATCATTTGTATACTCAAATTGTAAAATGTAAATTGATATATAAGAAAATGGCCCATTAACTTTTTCATTAATGACAATAATACATTTTGTGCATCAGCAGTAGGAGGACCCTACATTCATTGTAAGGAACCTGAAGGATAAATGGAGACTTCTTTGTATTTCATAAAAATGAAGGCTGTCATCAAGCACATTTCAGAGTTGGGGGGGGACTGGGGGGGAAAGAGGGAGATTATTTTCTGTGGCCTTATTTGTTTTTCAAACTATTCACATACTTGGAATCATTCTTGAAGTTAAAATACTCCAATGAACCTGATCCTTCTGCCTTTGAGGCAAAATTTGCACTGAAAGCCAACTGGCATTTTGCCTAAATAAGGGCTAGGAGTTACCTGAGGTATATGTTAAATATTCTTTGTTAAAAGCAGTATATGTGCGCTGAATATATAAATTGGGCACAGCTCCCATCCAGCTGGTAATTAATCACCTTGAAACATTCATGACATTTTTTTAATCCCATCCCAGTTTTCGTTTTCACAATTTCATTTTTAATTCTGGTGAATTCTATAGGTACCGTAACGGGTGCTGTATTTTCAGTTGCTAGATAACTTTCGAAAGAGTAGATCTATTCATGCAAAAAATAAAATGTAAATGAAATGTATTACTATTTTTTGTGAAATATAACAGACAGCTGGATTACTGTTTCTTTAGGATATATGCTGACTTACCTGGAACTTACTCTGTTTTTTATGTATGTAATTTAATAATCTTGTGTCTTTTAAGATAATAGCAAGTGATATTACTGTAATTCATGTGAATTAAGACATCCTAATATGTATACAACTAGCTGTCAAATCACTGTATGTTTGCCATTTGATTAAACCATAGATTAATAATTTTTCTATAACTGATACATCATGCACTAACAGATAAAGAGCATCTGATATTAAGTAAGTGAGAAATAAAATCTGCTTTCAGTAAATTGCTTAGAAAAATTACACAGTACATTTAAATTACCATTTGCTTAGCAACATGCCCTTGTAGACATTCCAGTGGGGCTATAAAATGATCGATTTACTTTAATTTTCTACTGAATCCTGAAAAAATGGCTATCAGTAACCTATCCCTTCATCATGGCATGCTGATTCACTCTGTGTATTAAATTTACTGGCAAGGAGCAAGACGTTAACAAAAAGTAACAGATAATGTGAACATTTCATGCATAATCTGTAATATGAGATATGTATTAATAGGGAAATTATGATGCATTCAATTATTCTGAAATGCCTTCCAGAGATGTTTTGATTTGGCTGCGCTCTGATAGTAGCAGCACAGCAGGGAGCATCTCAAGTGATGAATAACCTAATCTCCTAATCTCAAAATGGGCACTATTCACAGCTAGCCTAGGATAGACTGGTGGAAGAAACCACGCTTTACAGACACTGTTCCGACAAACAAACAAAAAATCAGCAAAAATCCCCGTTCTTTTAATAAGATCCATCTTCGCAATTAATAATTTTTTGGCACAGTGATTCTGCAAGTTTAGGTGCTGATCTGGAAAAGAAACCTTTGCTCACCTCTAAAATAAACTTGGGAGACAAAAGACTATAAAAATAATTGTGTGTGCATTTATTCTATTACATTAAAGGTTGCTTTGTGACATTATACAAAGGAGCTCTTTCTGACTTTTCGCAGTTTAATATATACCTGAAATGATCTTTACTATGTATACAATTTTTTTTTCCCCTGAAAGAAACCCACCAGAACAAGAAACTCCTTATTTTTGTATCATAAGCCCGATGTAGCGCAGTGCTTGCTTGCATGTAATTAAGCAGCCGCGTTTACTACTTCTCCTGGTGAACAATAGTCTGGTTTCCTGAGGAGGTCAAGCAGGATTTATTTTATTGTGTACGTACGCAGAGTAGGCAAGGTGGCTGTCGTTCCTCGTCTGGTCTTGGGCACTTTTCTTTCACCACTACGCATCGACTGTTTTACTCCCATTTACTTACCTTTCTGCTTGGCATCTCTGCAACTAAACCAAAACAAAAAAACCCGGGAATTAAAAACACTCTGTACAGCAAACAATCCTGGGAAGATATGCTATGCAAATACGCCGAATTTTTTTACACTTAATTACTTGATTGCAGTGGGCTCACTTTTTGATTAATGCAATTTGGCAAAAGGTAATATTACACCAGTGTATTACAATTTTTAGTAATTATTCAATGTTAATATGACGGTGTTCTTGAAGAAAAATGAGAAGGAAACGGTATCTCTTTTTTGTCTTCAATTCACAACCCTGCTCAGGAGGAGAGTCGTACAAATACTTGTGTAAATAAACGTGGTTTATTTTGGGGAGAAATCTTACTAAAAATTACTGATTGGTTTCCCTCTGACTTCCTGTTCTTAATGCTGTACTTTTAAAATTATTGGCATTACAAGGGTGCAGAAATGATTTTATGTTCTTTTTTTATGCTGTAGTTTATTTGATTTACAAAGTGATTTGTTATAACAAGTACCTTTGCAGTTTAATCATAATGCCACATTGTGTGTGCTATTTTACAAGAATTGCGCTTTACCTTGCCTAATGTCTTTGGCAGCCTGGCTTCTAAGCTGTCTTTCTAATATAAAGCAGAAAAGTGTAAGACTACTTGGATTTCCTTTGCTTAAGCAATTTGATTTCCTCCGTGTTCTGTTTCATGTGAGCATCATGTTGAAGTACAGCAAGACGTGGTGCTTTTTAACTAGCCTTTCCTCTAGCGGTCCCATGCCTGCTATTATATATACTTACTATAGCACGCACTTTGCACTGCGTTGTAGTCACTAATCATGGTTTAGCAAACAAGGAAGAAGTGGGCCCCATTTTATGAAACTTTCAGATGAGGGATGTTGGGTTTATTTCAGTCTTTAGTATACGAGAATGTACAATTGCTCTGAAGATAAATAAAAGATTCAGCTGGATGCCACTGGAGAGCAGAGCAGCATGTCTTTGGCATTGCTTGAGTCTTATCTGATTTGGATTTGTATACCTCATGGGGAATGGCAAAATATTGGAACAGACGGCTTGATATTTCCGAAGAATATAGTGGGCTTTATTAGCACCAGTTTCACTCCCTGACTGACGGCTTTTTCAAATTTTTTATCTTATTAATCTGTGCTACTGTATGTAAATGTTATTCCTCTCTGCATAAGGGAGGCAACCAGCGATTTGTAATAAATGCTTATGAGTGCCTGAGGCTGCACTTAAACTTTAAAACATCTATTATTAAGTTGCAAAAAACCACTGTAATGGCCAATAGTGACCTCATAGGAATTTTAAACTGTGGTCTGCTCTTCTGCATTAAAAACAAAAAAATTGCCTGAAGTTAGAATTATGAGCAATGCTATTTTAACAGCTGCATTTTGATTATTAAAGTGTGTTTTACAACTGAATTACAATGCTTTTATGGACTCTAGGTATAAGATTTAAAAAGGTCATTAAACATAGTCGGTTTTGTCACAGTAGGTGTCATTGTATACAATGGACACTATACAATCTATTTTATGTCATAGTACTTAGGATTTAAAATAACACGGAGAAGCATTTTAGTTTGCTTAAGCATGTAGATTACTGTAGAGCTTTTCAGGTATTTTGACAGTTTGCAGTCCAAAATGACTACTTTCATTATTATTTTATTAATTTGACAAGAAGCCCTACAGATTTTCTGTGTATGAATGATCCATTTGTCTCAGAAATAATTAAAAATGCCAGCCTAGAGCAACAAGACAACAGAAACACTTCTGGCAAATCAATGTTGAGAAATGCATTGCTTGTACGGTAGCCAACTGTTTAGTCCTGAACCATTTTTACATTTTCTCAATCTGATAGAATATGGGCTCATTGACAGTAAGTATTGACCTGCAGCGTAGGCTAGGAAAATGCAGGACCTATAAATTGATTTATCGAGTGTGTCATGTGCTGGGTACTATATGTAATGTTTACATCTTTTAGAGCACGGATACAGACTGAAACACTGCATTTTCTCCATCGGTTATGAGGAAACCCAGTTGCAAATGCAAACTTAAATTTTCCTGCCCTTCGACTCATCTGTTACACTTCAAAATACTTAAATCTTTAATTTCCCGTTCATTAATTTGTCATGGTGTTATCCTTGTGAAGAACTGAAGTACAAACAATTCGTGACTCCAGTTTCTAGGTGGCTGTATGTTAATGAGCGCAAAGGGAAAAACGATAAGTATAGAAACCTCAAAATATTTGACAAAATGTCACAAAGGATTGTATTTGCATGTAGTACCATGGGTAGGACATAATGATTAGTGTGCAGTGCGTTTCTGGCAGTACCTACTCTAGCTTATCCTGATAACATGTCGGCTGCACAGCTTTGAATATTGTATATGTTCTTTGAACATATCTATGACTAGCGTAGCTGTCATTCTATTGAAAAATGTGGCTGCACGAATGACAATACTCCTTTAATTTTTTTTTTAAAGAGGACGACTTCTAAATAATTATTATCATGCTAATAACATTTGTATTCTTTTGTGTATAATTAAGATCTGCCTGTCTAAGCATGAAATAGGGTTGAAATCTTGAATAAGTATGCTATCCTTAACCTATTTAGTAAATCAGTTTTAATTTAGTATTCTTTAGGTTAAATCATAACAATAGAATTGCTGTATACAGAAAAATCCACAATTTATGGCTGTAAACCTTCTCGGAAAGGCTTAATAATAAGCAAAGCTTCTGAGAAATTAAAAAATCTACCATTATAAATGTGGATGCTGAATTACAAAAATGATTCAGCAATTACTAAAGTCATGTGTTTTTTTAATTACCATTAACTCTTTGTTACTTAACATGAAATTGTACATGTGATTTTATCTATAAGCCCCTGTAGGTTTGTAACGCTTTTTTGAAAGACTTTTCTTTGAGCCCTACCCATTTTTTAAAAACGTAAGGAACACAATTACCATAGTAAAATTGAATTCATACTCTATAGTTATATTATCATATTTGTATTTCTTATTTAAATGGATAGCGAACCAGTTGGAAGATCTTTGGGGAAAAAAAATGTGTCTTTTCAAAGATGGACATATGTTACTGGTGAACGGTTAGTTGCCTCAAAACTTAATATACACCTCTACAAATTAGGGATAGAAACCCTTTGCATAGCACAATGGATGTAAGTGATGGCAAGTATACCAATCCCTCCATGTAGCAATTATGACAGTATATGAGCTGCTCATGTGCAAATCTAGCAATATCTGTTAGGAAAAATAAAAACAAATCATACAAAGAAATGCCTGGGTGCAGAGCAAGCCTGTTCCCACCGGAGCTTAGATACTGCGGAGGCTCATCGTGCTGCGCGCTTGCAGACGCACCCAGCTTAGGCTCACATTCTTACTTTTGCTTTTCAGTTCTGCTAGGAAGAAGAGTCAGTTTTTTGCCTTCAGAAATACCTAAGAAGAGACCAAATCCTGGTTGAAAAGGGGAAAGTGGGAGAAACAGGACACAAAAATATCCTTAGATATTACATGGAACTGTTTGATGTCTGTGTTATTTTAAGTTTGCATCCCAGGGCTGTGCAGATTCCCTAAATCCTGCTTCCCAAATGCAGTGTGGGATCTGTGTTGCTTGTGCTGCATGTGACATCTTCTGTGGCTGTAGAAGAGGTAACAGAGATTTCCCCAGATCTGCATGTGATATTTCCAGACCTTTTTATTTGTTCAGATCAATGATACTGGGTCCTCCAACAGAGTTCAAAATACAATCACAATATACAGACTGCGTGTTCCCTGCAGAGCCCTACAGCTTCCCAGGTGCCGTGTTACAGAAGCAATGTCCCTGAGCACTACATTAGGTTCTTGAGCTTTTTCCGTGTACCAGTTTTTTATTTGATATTATTTATGTTTTTTCTACATTAGTTGGCTTTTTTAATGTTTTCTTCCTAGGGCATTTCTGTGTAAAAGTTGCATAAAAACAATAGTGATAAAACAGCTCTCATTAAAGACTCATTGACCGATCCTTATCTGTTTTAAATTGATGATCACTGTGGAGCTACAGTGATTTACAGTAGTTGAGTGTTAGATTCATGATGCCTTGAGAAAACATGGGAGGAGCACAGATTCTAAGTGTTTTATTATGGGGGACTATTCATTGGGGACAGTCTGTCATTGTTGCCATCTCATTGCTGCTATTGCCAGTCATTTCTGTGGTGCTAAAATGTACTTTACAATATTTGGTAGTCTTGGATAGATGACCAGTTAAGCAGAAACAGTAGAAGTGAGGAACATAATTTGAACACCTCACTTCTTTATGTTCCTTTACGAACCTTAGACACAGCTATTATCTTATAATGGCACATTTTATTTTAAAAGGCCCCTAACAAATGTACAGAATTGGTATTTTCTAACCTGCATAGTTTGCCTACATTTGCCCTGGTGTTTTTGTCAAATGACATCTTACAGAAAGGATGTGTTAATGTGGGCATCAAATGGCTTTATTGGTTATGTCAAATGGTCTGTGTGCTTTGTTTGATTTCAGCCAGTGGTGCTATGATCTGAAGGAATTGGAGGTGGAATGGCATATACGCTTGTAACTCACTGCAAAACGAAGGCATGGCTTTAGATATAGAACGTGCTTCGAAACATGGTTCAATTTCTGAATATAGGGAAAAGTGAAATCTTGGCAAAAATTTCTTTAAGGTGAAGCAGTGAATACTTCATATGCCAAAGAGAACATGGAACACGACTAGTGTTTCTGCTGGGAAGGAATTGTCAGAGAATGTGGCTGTGAATTAGGGAGAGAAGGAAAAGGACACCTTTTAAGGAAAACGGCATCTGGGAGGAAACATTACAATCTATAGTTCAACAAACCGTTCTTCCGCGAGACTTTCAAAAGTTAGGTCATTTCAGCAAAGATGAATTCAGCCCAGGGTTCTGTAAGGCCCAAGAGGCCAAGAGGCTCTGGCCCCAGTAATTTTATATTTTCTTCTGTTTATATTTTATGAAGTGAATGGTTGTTCTCAAAGTTTGGCAACCCTTTTAGTAAAAAAATCTAAGCCGTTTTTACTTGTGATCAGAGATAAAACCACAAAGAGTCTATCCTGGTAAGACAAAAATTTGTGGGTCCCATGCAGTTTGCTTTGTTTGTCTGTTCATATAATAATAGATAACTTTCAGGATAGTGCCAAGTCTTAGTCAGTAGTCTTTATGGTGCCAGTTCCTGCCTTTGCCCTCTGTTAACATACTGCTGGGTTTTTTTATTTATTCAATATTTAAAAGAAGGCTATTCTATTTTCTGAGCACCTTTATATAGCAGTACAAGTATGTATGCATCAGCAAGCACTATCAAATAAATAATACTCTTTCAAAGTAATGGTAGCAAAAATAACCCAGGCTCTTTGGCCTTCAGCTGCCCACTTCTTGAATTGCTTAATTGAAATAGATAGTCTTTGCCGTACCCCCAGAAGGTTAATAAAGTGGGTCTTTGAATCAGAAAGGATAAAATTCCAAAATTGAGGATTGTCTGTGTAGAATACAAAGCTAAAACAATTCCTGTTGTTTATATGAAAGGGATTCCGAGTCTAGCAGTTTTGCTGATCTTTGTTGATATGACAATAGGAAGAGAAGAGATTTCTGAAGCAGCCAGGTCTTAAGCCACATAGGATCTAATCATGTCCCCTGATTTGCAGTCAGAAATAGCTAGTCAGATCATCTCAGAAGCATTATCCAGCCAGGGTGCTGGTGAAGAATCATGATATCTTAAAAATTATAATGAAAAACTTTTAAATTTCGAGCCTTTCCTCTTTTTATAGAAAAATAATTTAAAACACGCCAGGTGTTTGTTTTTGGGAAAAAACCCAACAATCTAGATTCATTTACCTCACTTCAAACAAAAACGTGAACACTTTTTAGATACATTAACTTTTTTTTTGGGTGACCTGAATTTGTTTTTAGGTGCAGATGAAGAATATGCGTTTGGCCCCAGCAGCTAGGCAAACACCAGAAAGCAGCTGATTATGTCTTTGATGGTACTGCTAACAGCCCGAACTGAGTTAGGTGTCAAGCTGTCTTAAACTGGCCTGATGTCATTAAAGTCAGTGGAGCTACACTGATTTATACCCAAGGCACCGTGCATCTTTGACAGAGATTCTGACTGCTTGTCCATATTGCATTTATTTATTCATTCATTTATTTATTTCTCGTGAGTTGTGTCCACCTTGCCATTACTGTCCTCTAAAGCTTATCCAACATGCAGGGAAATTTGTTACCAATTTACAATTTTAAGATTTGGTAAACGTAGCACCAGGCACCTGATTTTTTAAACCATTTAGAAATATTTCATGAAAAATAATTTAAAACCTAAAAAGATGCAAAATGTAGTAGAGCTTGGAAAGAATCCTTACAATCTATAAGATAATTCTTCTATACT